>NW_025778958.1:0-66074 GCF_021130785.1 Homalodisca vitripennis | reverse complement strand
CTACTTGTCGCGCAAGAGGCTTTCCTGAAGTACTTTGAGTCTATACATGTTAAAATGTTAAAAATAATTGCCTAATGATCGTACTCATTTTGTTTAGATATTTATTTACTTTTTGACAATTTTCACCATTATAGTTACCCATTACATAATATGAAAGTTTTGTAATAACGCTCAGCGTATTAGAGAAAAAAACAAAATTAGTCTTACTTTATTAGGCTATTTTAATTACATTTTTCTTTACTTTACATCTAAAAAAAATGAAATTGCATATTGTTTAACCTATTCCTTTTTCGGTTTTGGCAATCATAATGAAACAAAATGTTTTGTGCAAAAAGGAATTGATTTATAAAACAACACATACAGATATAAATTATTTATTTTAGTATAAAAGGTGTTAAGTATTTCAATTAATATATATTTCAGATTTAATTGGCTGGTATTCAATAATAGGATTACGCTTAAGATATTTAAAGGATACATCATGAATGAATCGACTTTAAAAAATGAAACACGCCAAGAAAAAACAATTAACTATTTATGAATACCCAAGAACTACCTCAGAAAGGATCTTCATTCCTTTTGTTTATTTTTTGCACAAAAGATTGTATAATAAATGATAGTGAAATCAAGTACAAACAAACAACGCAGAGCGAGAGTAAGAACACGGACCTTTGTTCTAACATCTTTGTTTTTATCTGCTGCCTTACGCTGTTGTAACCAACTTTAGCAGCCTTCTATATAAACCACAAAACCAAACGGAATGATATTTGGAATTTTGCATTTGTTATATTATATATTAAAAGTGGATAAAATAGGCCAAAATATGAACAATAATCTTTCTCCATTCCCTAATTGGTTGATTCACAATTAGATAAAGACGCAGTTTTATACTGGTTTTATTGAATATATTAATACAAAATGAAAGTAAACCCAGACCAAGTGTTTTTTGTAACAGGCTTCATTGAGAGTACAATGAGGAGGAACATCATCGTTACTCGTTATTCCGATATTCTTTATCTAGACATAAATTGTAATGCATAGTAAACACGTCATTAATTTATATATATTAAACAACATATATGAATGCAAACACATAGACAGAAGAGTAATTTAGTCTCGCCTCTGGGTGATAGGCTGAGGGGAACGCTCAGCCAAATCCCAAAGAGGGACAGGTACTATTATCAGGAACTAAACCTAGCCCATGTACGATGGAAGTTTTTGAGGCAAAATTTCAAGTATAAGGATAAGGTCGTTCTTTATACTTTGTGAATTGGTAGGTTTCGCTAATGCTCAAGCCAACTTTCATACAACGTTAACGAACTCATGTTGCCTATGTAGACATGTAACATACATTTATAGTTCAATCAGTTCTAGGAAATATTCTTCAGATTGATTTGAACGAAGTATCTAGCAAATCCAAAGCTATACGCCTTCATTCATGAGATATTCCCTCACTTTGAAATATGTCCATTCATCATAAGCTACATTCATAATTTTATGAGATGTTCTTTTAATTCACATGCTATTTCCACTATTCGAGATATCCTCATACATTCATGAGATATCCTTCACACATTCATGAGAGATACTCATCATTCACGCGATAACCCTGTTATTCAAGAGATGTAAATTTAATTCAAGATATGTCTCCTCTTATTCACGAGACAACACTTTCATTCACGAGCTAACCACCACATTCACAAGATATCCCTTTCAATCATACTCATAAATCATATGCAATCAGATTTGGAAGTGATTGTGCCAAATAAAAATTGGACATATTTATTGTGGCTCCAGATAATAGCTATAGGAATAATTACAAAAATATAATCCAGATAATTGTTTTAAACCCCTTAGGGAGCTTGAGCTATTGAATTTACCCTGCCTTTACATCCCTGAGTTGTTACTAGTCGAAGTCTGTTATGACACAGGACGAGGGCCTGAGACAAAAGGGTCCACAAGTACAGTGCACAGCAACACAGAAGGGCGGCCTTCGAAAAGCTTCCATCGTGATTTAGTGTCAGATTTATAAACCTGATTTCTAAGGGTATCCTTTCAGGCTCACTCGGGAGAAAGGCAAATTTGTCCATCATATCTAAATGTCAAACTGAAGATGCATTATTAGTGTACATGTTTAGTTTGCACAACACTGATGGGACAATTACATTACATGTTAGCATGCTACCGAGTAACCGTGACATTTAGAAATTCCTAAATGTTGAAACCTTCCAATAAAAATATTGTTTATACGATTATAATTTCTTCTTATCAAAGTTGATTTGATTGATTTAGAAAAACTTAAAAGTTATCGAACATTAAGTACGAATAAACGTTGCTTTACTTAGCTTTAGAATTTCAGGAAAGGTTAAATTTCGATTTATATCAAGAATAATATTGTTTTATGGCTTACGTTTGTAATTAGTTAATTTTAACATCTTTGCTTGTATTCAAATTTGCCATTTGAAACTTTCTTTTGGTTAATACTGGCTAACTAACTTATAGCTAAGAGTAACAATCGATATATCGAGTTGTTGAATAATTCTTATAAGTTTGTAGAATATAGTTAATAATACTTTAGAAACAGTTTCCTGTTGAAATATCAATTATTTTATATATCAAAACATCGAGTATTTATGGTGTTAAATTATTTATAAAACAAGACGAGTTTTGAAGAGTTCTATTCTTGTTAAAAGTTAAAATCCTCGTGTTCCAAATGAAACAAAGAACATTATTATTACCAAGAGCGTTACTTTAGAATTCTTCATTATAGTTTAAAAACTTTAGACTTAAGTATTTTAAAGTTTTGACCAATGTAAGGAGTTCAAAACTTTGTTTAATAGAATTTAACAGGAAGAGATCCAATATCGCGTTTTAAAAGTAGAATTATTATTAAAATGAAGTATGTTTTTGAACAAAATCTGTTTAAATTACGTCGAAATCTTTTATTCCCTTTATAAAATAACACATTTGGGTAATAAGATAAAGATAATTATTAAAGCCATGCACATGTGTCAAATAAAGTGTTTGTTTTATTGAATTTAATATTATGGTAAATTTAATATCACAGTATTGAAATACAGTGTTATTGTTTCATTGAACTTGATATTATGATGTATTTAATATTAAACACGGTTCAGGTAAATTTGGAAGGGGGAAAAAGATAAATATTTTATTTCGTTTTACTAATCGCTTAAACAACCAGTAAATCTATGTTCCATCAAATCCACATCCATGGAATTATTAATACCTTAAAATGCCTTAAGCACCAAGTTATATACATATATGAATTATTGATGTAAACTGGTGAGTTTTTATTCGACCCAACTTTACGGAACACTCGCACGATGAATGGATTCAACACGCAGCACTAACTCTAAATATCAGGCTGTTCGCTTCCAACCCATTCAATACTTAGTGCGATAGAGTTCAATTTCAGTCCACTCATCCGGAAACATCCGATTTCCATGGCGATGTAGATAATCTGGTCATCATACGTATGTGTTTATGAAATATTTTAAACACGTAAAATCATGCAATTAAATCATCTTTGAAGCAACCTAGTTCGTAGGTCCGTTAAAGTTAGCCCCGCACTTCTGTAAAATCTGTATTCTGTAGTACTAATATCGTTAAAAGGATATGAGGTTAGTGCTTTAATCCTCTTCTTAAGTGCTCATCTGGTCACGGTGTTATCGGAGGTGAGGGGGGGAATTGTAAGTTTGGCTCACTTAAGGACCTCTATTTCGTATGTTATGAGAAATTCCCATTGGTTTTACTGGACTATGGTATGACAAAAAAAAGAAATATTTCAGTTTGTGTAAGTCTAATAAGAGCTATAGAAAGAATTCATATTAGTTTTTTTTACTTTTGTTTAGTTGATTTCTAGCTTTCTAAAAATTAACGGAGACAAATAGGAGCCAATGTAGATTTACGTCTCTTATCCTGTAATTAGAAATATTTAAACTCTATGATACATTTCGTTTATGATTAACGATATATTTAGCTAATATGTTCTTGTATAATTAGTCTAAACAATCGGAAATGGTGGAGGTTAAGGATATGAATAGCAAATAGGGGTGATATAGCCTGTTTAACTCATTCTACTCTCCCAAATGAGACTGGTGGACGGATTATCTGACCCCGTAAAAATCCTTATAGTTTCTGCGGCATTTGATTCCACTTACTGAACTTCATTTGGCTGCAACAGAGTCCTAGTTGTGATTCCATCAAGTAGTCGAAAACTTTTCTGTTGGTAGACTCTGAAACGCTAGATCTGAAAAGCTAATTTGTGCGTGTGTATAGCGAGTGACAAGTTCTGCCAGCATCAAAACTAGTATTGGTGGATGTGTGCACTTCTAGTTCTAAGCAGGCTGAAAACCCCAAGAATGATAGTGATGTCAAATATTTTGGCCAGGCATTGTTTAATGGGATACCGGTAATGAGAAGATATGGGCGGTGCGGCGGGGCATTGTCGATTTAAGGGACACGCATAAAGTGGACCATACCTAAGTCGTACTTAAACTGGTAAGGGGACGAAATGTTTTTGCACATACACATATGTTATTCAAAAATGACTTTAAATTACGTTTTAGTGATATTTTACCATCGGTAGATAGAGGTTGGCTTACTATGTAGGAACGTCACTGAACTCTCAGCTTTTTGTCAAGGAAACCTTGTCCTAAAGAGCACAGGTCGCTCCTTGCTGCTTTGTTCGCCTTACTTTTGAGCGTATTCTTAAAAGCACGTAATCTACAAAACAAAATAAATAACTGTCCGAAAAAAATTTAAATATACTTCAATCTGTGGACTATGCTAAAAGGGATTATTATTATTTGTTATGAGTATGAACATAGTTAAAAATATTTAAATACTAAAATATGCAAATAAATAGGGAAATAATTTCAAATACACAACGAGATTTCAATTACAAAAAATATTTTGGCTATATATCTTTTTAATTTATACACAAAAGAATATTAATGACAAAGAAGAATCTGAGGACAAACAAACAGAACGAGTGGCTGAGTAAGAACAAGGAGCTGTGTTCTACCAACTTTGTCGCCTTTGTTTGCTTGCTCACATTGTGTAAAACATCTGTTAACAGTCTTTTAGTAATCGTTTTCTCACGTATCACTGGCAGTTGGATTTCGTTACGATAAATTGTTTTGCTCTTTTTTGTGAAGATAAAAGATTATGTTAAGTACAACCTAACAAACGTCTCAATCAAAATACTATTTACTATTAGGATATTTAACATTCGGATTGGATTTATACTTACGGAAATTGTTACTTTGATTATTTGTGTTAATAACGGTTTAACTTAGAATAAAAATCTCAAACTGGTGTATTATTGCCAAGGCCTTCATATATTACATAGTTATTGGAAGAATATTAAATAAATGTTTAAATTACACTTAATTAATGACAAGACTATAGTAGTTTTATGAATATCATCCCAAAAATAATAGATTTATTATCTAAATGTTTTAAATATTTACAGCTTATAACACGGTAAACACTACTTAAGACTTCTACAATATCAATGAGTGTTGTTTAAAAAGTAAATAAAACAAACAAAGCAATGTGATATTACAACTATAATCTCTATGTTTAAACATATTCTCTTATAATATGGAAGAAACTTTCGTGTATTGTAGTTTTTTTAGATAACGTTAATGAAATTATTAATGTAAATAAAAACTTTTATGAGGGAATTATTTAAAAAAGTTAAAAACTGTTCTGCGTGATTGTCTGAAGTTCAATTTTTACAATCTGCAAATATATATTTTTTAGTTTTGAAAACTTTTATAAAATGATTGAGTCAGACCCAATCAGATGCAATCAACGTCAGACGTAAACAGTTATGAGTCAGACGCTGAGCAAGTGCAGACCGGTTTGCCTGGCGCTCCCGCTCTCCTTTGTGCAGTGAATCATAGCCTATATTCTACGTGTTTGTAAATGCTTTAGCACCTTACTATCTGCATTAATGTTACCCGTATATTATCTGTAATAGCCTATTATTTAATATAGTGGAAGTTGTGTGTATTTATACAATCATGTCTGATTGCTCTGTTTGCAAAAAAGTTACCGGTCAAACCTAGGCATAAACATTTGTTGCTCAGACTGCAAGAGGCTATGCCATACGTCATGTGTTGGTTTATCCAAAGAAGATGATGACTATATAATTAATGAGAAGGTAATTTGGTGCTGTTCATCTTGTGCTGTGAGTAGAAGGAAGAGTATGTCTTGTGAGTCACCATGTGAACAGCTTTGTCTGATGTGCTAAAAAAGCTCAATGAAGCTTCCGATGACCGTAAGCGAATTGAGTTTGAACTTAACAAATTGTTGGAGTTTGTTACTGAACAAATTTAATGAACAAAACAACGCAATCAAAAGTCAAAGCGCTAAGTTAACTGAGTACCTTCAGCTTATTGAAGATTTAAGGATGAAAAAATATCGAGCTTCAAAGAAAGGTTACTGATTTGGAGCTCAGGGTTGAGGACAATGAGTAATATATGCGCAGCAACACGCTCGAGATTCAGGGGATTCCTGAAAGCAAAAAACGAAGACGTGTACGAACTTGTGAAGAAGGTTGGCGTTGCTCTCGATATAAACATTTCCAGATAAGCTATCGATGTCTGCCACCGTCTAAAAAAAAGAAATGATGCTGACCGTCCTGCTGGAATTATAGCTAAGTTCGTCAGACGAGACGACAAGCTAAAATTCCTAGAAAAACGGAGAGTCAAGAGGAACCTAAACTCACATGGCGTTGGGTTACACTTCGACCACTGCTAATCCTGTCTACGTTAACGAGAGTCTCAGTCCTACCAAGAGGAAACTACTGGCTGCTGCACGATCGGTGAAGCAGGAAAAGAATTATGCATATTTATGGGTAAGAAATGGCGAAATATTTGGAAATGAGGAAGGCTCAGGGTGATCCCTTTATTATTGTTAGTTCAATGGAGCAAATTGAAAAACTGTAAGTAAGCTTTTATTTTGGTAGAAAGTCGTAAAACACTAACAATAAATATTGTTTGAGACAAAACTAGATTTATTTTATATTTCATCAGAATAGTCTAAGAGAAAACTGTGATTCTTTTTTAATTTATCTTAATATTTTGCCTTCTTTGCCAGATGTAATTGTACTAACAGAAGTTTGGATACACGAATGTGAAATAAGTTTGTATTTAATTAGTGGGTATAACCAGTATTCAAACTGTAATGACAGCTACAGATCAGGTGGAGTGATTGTTTATGTGAGTGAGCGATATGAGGGCAGACGATCAGGCGATACTATGCAATCAGCTGACGCGCTCAAGGTAACTGTTGACATTGAGTCTGTTGGGCTTTCTGTTGCGATCGTGGCGGTTTATAGGCTGCATTCGCATTCTATTGCATCTTTCTTTTAAGAATTAAATATCTTGTTGTCTGAATCCAAAGATCGGAAATTTAGTTGTTACCGGGGATATGAACTTATGCTCGCTTAAGCGGTCACTGCTCGTCGACGAGTATTTAGCGATTATGTCAAGTAATGGCCTTGATCAACTGATTGACTCACCCACTAGAGGAAATAGCTGTAAGATCATATATTTTTTAGAACTAGAGATAAATGTAGCTTTGAATCTGATGTTTTAACTTCTTTTAGGCAAGACCATGATGCAGTAGTTTGTAATATTTTATTTCCAAATTTGTCAAAAAAGAAGGATACTCTGGCTACTGAATTTACAAAATAAAACAGATTTTGTCAAAATCAAAAGTTTTTTTAGCACGTACAACTGGTCAGTTATTTGTGAAGAAAATGATGCCAATAATCGTTTTCATTATTTGCTGATGTATTGAGACAGGCTGTGAACTATTCAATGCATAAAGTCAAAATCACCTCTAAATATAAGCCTTGGATGACTATTGATCTTTTGCAAGCGTCAGCGGTTTAGTAACTTACTGTATAAAAAAAAATAAAAAAAATTGAAACAGTCCAATATTTCAACTTTTTTTCAAAATTATAGGAAAAAGTTGAAAAAAGATATTGTTGAACAAGAAATACATTATTACCAGAATATTTTTGAGGAAAATAAATTTGATATCAGGAAGCAATGGGAAAACAATTAATAACATGCTTGGTTCGCAAAAGAGAAGAAACATCGCATTCCAGGTGTTTATTCTCTATCCAGGCCTGAAGAACTTATCTCAGACTGTCAAGCTGTCGCCAATGAGTTCAATCTTTTTTTCGTTAATGCAGTTGAAAAACCTAATGAATGACTCTGACAGTTTTGATGGCTTTGATTATTATATGTACACCCAATGTTTTCGTGCTAAGTATTCGGATAATTCATTTTTTTGCTATCCTACTTGTTCTGAAGAAGTTCTAGCTGTTATCAACAGTTTAAAGTCTAGCAAGTCTCCTGGTATTGATGCTTATTTCAGCGCATGTAATGAAAAAAATGGGTCATATTCTTGTCTCCTGTGTTGGCATTTCTAATTAACCTTTAGTTTCGAACAAACTGGTATTTTTTCCTATCTCTTTAAAAAAAACTGCACTATTTGTCCCACTTCACAAGAAAGGTTCCAATAAAGATCTCAATAACTATCGACCGATTTCTCTTTTATCTCTTGTCTCTAAAATAATGGAAAAGATTATGAATAGTCAGGTTGGTTCAGTTTTTGGATTCTAATAAGTTTTTTTGTGCAAATAAAATTTGGGTTTATGAGCAAAAAATCTACTGAATATGCTCTCTTAAAGTTCTGTTCAGACGTTTATGAAGGAATTAACAGTGGTAAATTTGTCAGTGGAATATTTATTGATATAACTAAAGCATTTGATGCCGTGGATCACAACATTTTTACTAGGCTATCTTTGGGTACCTGGAGTTAGAGGTATCCCTTATAAATGGTTTAAGAGCTACCTAACAAACCGATCTCATTGGTAAAATTTCTGGACTCCGCCAGTTCCACTCTCCCGATTAAAGTTGGAGTGCCACAAGGGTCTGTTTTGGGTCCAATACTATTTTTAGTCTATATTAATAAGTAGACCTCGCCCCGGATCTAGCCCCGCGCTCTGATTGGTCGAGAGGGGGTCACGTGATCCAAGATGGCGGCGCCCATGTATCACGTGATCAAAAAATAGTAGTGGTGTGGGAGAAATTCCCTCATGTGCGGGAGAAATTCCCTGCTCACACTCTTATCCTAGTGTTTTGGGGGTGTGATTTTGGGGTGTCAAAAACCTGTGTTTTTCTGTAAAATCGGTGATTTTGGGTGTGAAAATCGGTGTTTTTCGGTTAAAAAAATTCGGTGATTTGATTTGTTGGGTCCGGTGAGGGAGAAACGAGGGACGGAGGGGAATTCCAATATGGCTGCGCCCATGATGAATTGGCGGGAACAGGGGAACCTAACCTCACTTTCTTGGTTTCCCGCGTATTCAATATGGCTGCGCCCAGTTGGGCGGGAAACAGTAGAACATAACCTCAATTGTGAAATTGGCGGGAAACAGGGGAACCTAACCTCACTTTTCCTTGGTTTCCCGCGTATTCAATATGGCTGCGCCCAGTTGGGCGGGAACAGTAGAACATAACCTCAATTGTGAAATTGGCGGGAACAGGGGAACATAACCTCAAATGTAAAAAAGGGCGGGAAAAGTAAAACTAAACAAGAGAAATAAAGACGAATCGTACCTTATTGTGTGATGCGGTGAGTCGATGTGGGCCTGGATGTGGTTTCGGAACATCCGCACTACGTATAGTACCCAGGTTAAACATTATCCAGTATAAGAATCGGTCCAGAGAACTGGTAGACATCCTACGACTGGATAATGTCCCGTCCCTTTGGAAATTTGGAATATAAATTTTGAATGTGAAGCCAATTGAATAATTAAGATAGAGGTAGAGAGATCTACCTGGGGAGATATATTGTGAATCTTCCCACAATCAGCTCACGGCACGTGGGGCATCTATCCCCCACTCTGTTGGAGCATGGACGGCAGAGTGTATGCCCACACAGTCGAAGAGCGATTGTTGGTAGATTCGCAAAGCAAACGGGGCAGGACACTTCGCGGGGTTGAGTGGCAGGGGTTGATTCGTTGGACGGCGCAGCGGTTGTTTCTACGTCGGGAGTCCTCCTCCATGCGGGTAGCTATCTCGTATAGGAAATCCGCGAGGATGCTACGGATTTCCTCCCAAGCGGCTGGAGCGACGGCACGGAACTCCTCCTCGGGTCTCCGCACCATCCACCGTTCGCGGGTTTCCTCCCAAGCGGCTGGAGCGGCGGCACGGAACTCCTCCTCCTCGGGTCTCCGCACCATCCACCGTTCGGTGTCGTAGACGGCCCCCTCACTGATGCCCTGCACCTGAGCGACTATACTCAGGGACCTTGACACCGCCCTCATTGCCTCCCATTGGGGATCTATGTCCTGTAACATAGGTAACGAATTAAACAGATGAAACACTACGTAGTGGCATGGATAAATGTAGGGAATGAAACGTACTGCAGATGGTGAGAGGAGGGGTGGCGAGCCGGCAGCCACTTCCATGGATATGAGGGACTCCTGTGAGGTGGGGTCGGGGGAGAAACCAGAGTGGAAGGAGCCACTACTGATGGGCGAGACTGTTGGTGGAGTAGACTGATTCAACCTCCGATAGAACTGAGAGAGATCCTCAGAGGACTGTCTCCGGGTCGAGGGGTTGCGTCGGAAGTCCCAAGAAGTACTCAACTGTCAACAAGAAAATATCCATTTTTTGATTCTGTAAAACAGAGCGAAACCTGCAATATAATATGAATGCCCTATATACTAACCGAAATCGCCTCATCTGAGCTGGAATTAGATTCCTCCATCACCACCCTTTGAGTCGCCTCGTCGGGGAAAAGTCGACGCCTCGGCTATAGCCCTATCGGCCAGCAGCGATTAGGACTCTCCTCAGAGATGTCAGAGGGGAGAGTGATGTTTGGGTTAGCATCACCGGTCCACCCGAGAGTCGATGGTTGAGACTCATCCTAAAGCACAAGTGAATTAATACATGGCGGGTCCCGCCACCGGTTGCGGGACTTAGCAGACACGAATACTGCACGAATGGAAAATAGGATAATGGTAATCACCTCTTCAATACCGGCGCTTATGACATGCAGTCGGGCCCGCGTCGAGTGGTCACCCATTGCCCAGACCTGAACATCCTCTGGATCTGAGCCTCGTACTCGTTCTGAAATAGAGTTCGATTATAGGGACTGCAGTAATGCGTAATTAGTACAATACAACGGTAACAATAGTGTACTGACCCTGGTCACCTCACGCTGAAGGACAGGAAGTGTAGCCCGATCATCACCATTATTCTGAAAAAGAGAAAAATAAAGTTAGAAAAGCTGCCACACACCTAAGGAGTAAAAATTAGAGTATTGAAATGTGAGCTAACCATATTCAGATGGACTATAGACCCGCTATCCGTAGTAAAGTATCGATCCCGGATAGCCCCGGGCACAGGGATCGGTTGACTCCTACGCAAACCGTTTGAAGTGGATGGTTGTTCCTAAAAAACACTTTACAAGTTAGAAACAGTGTTGAGGGACAACTCGACAGAACAATAAATAATCAAAACAATAATTACCTCGAGATCGTTGCCAGCCACCACCAACAGCAACATGGCGAAAACGGTAAAAACTAGTTGCCACAGACATAGCAAAGCTATCACAGCAAGTGCAGCTGCAGCCGATGCACCGCGCTTTTATACGCGGACGCCTCTCCCCCACCGAGACTCGCACTTGCACCGCATTAACTGCAATTTGTGACCCACGTTTCCACACCACGGTAAGCCAGAAATGGCTAGGCCGTAGGGGTCCCAGTGCGTTTTTGATTATAGTGAGTTTCCCCAGTAGGCCTATTCTCACTCTTTCACTTTACTAATCACTTTACTCGGTGAAAGCCTTTCAATGTGACCAGTATTTGTGTACAGCCCCAACCACCGCTGTACACGATAGCGATTCACTCCATTACAATGTATCGCTCCTCATCATATTTTTGCCTCCTGTAAGTTTCAATAGCCACTTTACTCGGTGAAGCCTTTCAATGTGACTCAAAAACTTACCGGAGAATTTTACATTTTTTAAATTTTTTTATTTTTTACAGCATCTAGAGCGAGGTACATACCCCTGGACTTACGGAGTTTAGGCCTGCCATAGAGGTATCTGTCACAACACACACACACACAACTGCTCCCGGTCTTACGGAGTTTAGGCCTGCCGTAAAGAGCAGTAAAGAGCCCCAGGACTTACAGGTTTTACGCCAGCCTTAGGAGCTTACCAATCATTCACCCCGCTCTAGAATTTTTCGTATCTAACCTACAGTCAAAAGTCACTTTACTCGGTGAAGCCTTTCAATGTGACCCGTCCGGCGAGTCCTTTCAAGCCAACACGTCGGGATTCTCAACTAAATGCCGAACCCCTCCGCCCCTTTACTAATCACTCGCCGATACTAAATAAGCGTTGGTATTGTGCAGCTGTTTGTTAAGGATCTCGAAACGGGCACTTTGCTGCAATCATTGCGCATTTCACATTGGGATCCTCGGTTGACGTATGTTGTGGCAACGAGCAAGCAAAACCTGTGTGTTGTTTTACAGCTACACGGATTGCCGGCCTCCTCGCACACTATATCGTCCAGTTCACGGACATCACCGTGAAAACTTTCTCAAGAACTCTGCCTTCTCCAACCCACGCGTGTAAATCACGGCAAAGGGTTTGCATAGAGTGCGAAGTTACATTAGCTCTGTAGGGATAATCACCCTCCTCCCAAGAAAATCTTATGGTAGTTATCTTCAAGCCAGCGAGCTGTTGTACGATTTTTGGCGCTCAACCGTTCTCTAGGAAAAGGTGGTTTAAATATAATTTGACATTGAAAAGAGTTTCCCACGATCGCGAGCTCTTTAAGAATAAAGGGTCTTTTATTGCCTTGAAATGCGTGAAATTCAACTACTGCCACATCCATTGGGCCAACGTTTGTACAAGGCCACTTCAAAGAGCTAATTTATGAGCTGTGGAGCAGAGGAGTCCCTGACTATCTGCTTTTGCAAATACGTCCTCCTCTACCAACCCTGATGCTAGTGCGTGAATGGTAAACCGTACAGACTCTTCGATAATAAAATTGTCTCTGAGAGCAATGTACATCAGAGGGAAGGCTGTTTGTAAACTGAGTCCATTCGGCCTCGTTAAGCGTTAAAGTATGCCCCCCGTCAAAGAGAAACACGTGCATACGACCGAAAACATTTGTGACCTTGATATCCTCCTCCGTGTCCGATTTAATATAAAATTTGGTTTTATTCTCCAGAGCCAGGGTTATGGAATTGAAATGAGGAGTGATTTGATTGAACACATCGTGTGTGACCAATATAAACGCATCCCTTTTTACCCTTAAAGAGAACCCCAAGAGAGTCACCCCGAATTCTTTAACAAACCCTACAATTACGCATTTTGAAAGATCACTATCCAAAAAGTAGACAGATCTAAGAAGAAAACCCCGGTTAACGCATTGATACGCTCTTTTACGTTTTGGAATCCGCGTGGGTTCCACGTCCATAGTCTGCGACTCCATCTCAACGTCTGACGTAAAATTCTCAAATTTTACTTTTAGACAGGGAGCATTTCGACCAATCAGAGACGCGCTTATTCTGACCAATGAGATTTTTTAGCAGGTGGTTCTTCCCCCTCCACTTCCTCCTCCCATTTCGTATGTGAAAGGAACTATGTGAAAAGAGACATCAATTTTTGTCACAGTCCCTCACATCCCAGGCGTCGCCATGGGATGTTAAATTAGCACAGTTGATGGTTTTAAACGCTTTAAATTTTCCGTCCTTCCACAAGGAAGCGTGTACATACGCTTTAATACCCTTTTTATACCCTTTCAGCTTCACATCATCCTCTCTGCAAAACCTAACCCTAATCCTGTCAAAACCCCGTCACATCATAAAACTCACTATTAGGTGTGAAATTAGTACAGTCCGAGGTATTTACATGTTTTCATTTCTCCGTCCTTCCACAAGGAAGTGTACACTCCGGCTTTTATACCCTCTCTATACCTATTTAGAGCCTGTTTAATAGGATTATCTTCATCATCCGTGTCGTATTCCTCGGGCTCATCGACTACCTCAAAACAAAACCTCAATCCTGTTAAAGTCCTTAACATCGTAAAAGTCGGCATAGGATGTAAAATTAGTACAGTCGAAGTATCCCAATAATTTCCTCTCTTCTCCTTCCTTATAACTGAAAATGTATAGCGCCATCGTTGCGAGAGTGTTTCAACACTGGGTAGGTAATGTACGTCGGCGTAGGAGTCGCTCAATTTATACAATTACCCCCACCCTAACAATACAGCCCCTGTGTTGCGGTATCACGGAAGGGTTCAAGTAGAACCTGTAATCTCGAAAGAAACGGATCGTTCATTTCAGCTAACTGATCCAAAATCGTAATCGAACCCCTAATGTATGAATCCATATAGTGACACTGACAAGTGTCAGGACCTGACGTAGCGTCGGGCCGTGCCCACGCGCATTCCTTGAAATGACCGTATCTATAAGAGTCACTGGGCACTCTAACTGTAGGTCTAAAGCGAGCAAAGAGTCTTCGCATGCCCTCGACCTTGTAGAGTAGTTTCGTTCTTTAATGTTAAGTATCGAGTCGCCTCGACCGAGTCAGGCTCGTTTAGAAAACTGTTTAGCTTCTCCATGACACAGAATGAGACACACGTACAAAATTCAGCTATTTATAAGTGTTTACCCCACCACCGCTCCTACACCACCCGCTTAACGTTACCCGTGAAGCAGAGTGTATGCCAGGTGGTGAGTCATATAGTACTAAGCAGTAAGCCGCAGTGTTTGCAGCAATAGCGTTTTTAGTCTCAAACTCCAGACGCACGTCTACGGGGCCAGTTTTTATTGAATCATTTCTGCTTGGAGCAGTCAATAAACATAGAGAGGTACGTTACTTTTTAAACGTGTTGAAATCAACTGTAGGGGCACCTTGTATCTGGTAGTATGAGCTCTGGAATCTGGTAAACATGTCGTAGAAAATGCGTAGGTCACCATGGATGTTATCGTACGGGAAGTTACTGTGAATTCAGAAACAGTTTGATATTGAGTAGATCGCAGTGATCAAAGCTGGAAGCGTCTTTTTTCAAATTGTTCTTCCTTCCAGTCTGGAAACCTAAAATCACGTAACGAGGTTTTTCAATTTGGGGTACTCGTTTTTATTGTCCAACTATGACGTGTTGTCAACGGCAAACTGGGGTACTCGTGAATTTCCCATGATCGAAACGGAAGGTGAATCAGTGTATCTTTCTCGACCATACGCAACAGCTTTAACTTGGTGGCTGTCTGATATTGTAATGTAAGGAACCCTCCAGTACAAGTCAGTTATATCAAGATCAACAGTAGCAGCGTCAGCTGAAATTACAGCATTGTTATCAGAGGCGGCTCTCAGAAGAACCAACTCTTGTTTACTGTTAAACCACTACCTTTTTGTAATCTTCGAAAAATCCCATCAATGTCCTAACGGGAACGGCGTAATTGAAACTCTTTAACAGCGTCTGCGGAATTATTCGCCCCCGAGCCGAGCCAACCCTCCGTTAGCCAGACTCATTTTTTTCATTTTCCTTAAAGATACCAGTCCTTTGATCGTCGTAGTTATGCCGACACTGCGTGTTTTATCGATTACTTGACCGTTTCAAACTCGTAACGAATCTCATCAAATAAATGTGCCATCGAGTTGTTCACTAGATTTACATTGCAAGCACTGCCGTCAGCTTTTTTAGCCTGCAGCGTCCCTTTAACATGTATGAAGCTTTCGAACGGTGCTGTGATTTATGTCTTGCTGACTAATCGGTATTTCTGATTTCATCGTTATTCTTAAACGTAGACGAGGCGTACGGTTTATGGGTATGAAATTCCCCACCCCGTTACGACTTCATCGTACATTGCTCCGGACTCTATCGATAGAAGCGCCATACTTAAAGCCTAGAGACTTTAGAAACTTTATGTTCTTTGATGTTAACGCTGCCACCTTTCGGTGATGATTACTGACCAGTGTGTGGCTCGGCAACTCTCTAAATACTAGACCCATTATTGTTTTCTTATATGCAAGCGTAGTGAGACTATCTCGTTACGGAAATTAATCAATCTGCCGTCCTGGTCCTTGAGTGTTACGGAAATGTTGTTCACTCTACGAACGTTCACCGGTAAATAGATTACATTGGCGGGTTTCTCAACTATTTTATAGCCTGGGGCCACTTCAGGATAGAACTCATGCAGCACGTGTCCCTCTACACCGTTTTGAAAGGATCCTCGTGCGATATTGCATTCAACGCGTATAGTATTTACATTCATTATGTTTATGGGGACATCGGATGATGTGTGTACCCTGCCTGGCTCAAGTGGTTTTTTACTGAACCCTAGTAGGGGAGCGATTGTCTGTTCTCTGTCAAAGTGTATGATTTTATTACAAGTGATTTCGGATTTTAGCGTATTATTGTTTCCTTTCAGACTAAATGTCACATCCGCGCCTAAATGGGATTTGATGTATTCTTCGATATTTTCAATTTCGTACGACCCCTCTGCTATCTTGATTTGTTTATTGTCACCGTAATAAAACATATCGTTTATTCCCGTTTCAATATTTGGAATCGTATAGTATGTGGAGAGGTCAACTAGACCAATTTTCGTAATCCACCATCGCTCACGTCCATTGGAGGAAATACCTCGCATGATACCTGTGGAGCAGGACCGCTAAGTGAAAACATTACTGCTGAGAAAACTTTAAACACAAGTGTCCGCAGACTACTGAGCCCTCACTCTGTCTTCTCTCGTAATTATACCGTACGTTAACGTCTGGTCCTAGGTATGATATAAGCTCTATTGGTGGTCTTAGGTTACCAAAACTGTCAAAGTAGTATACCCTGTTACCTAACTTCCTGTAACACACCCAATGTGTACCTTCACCGGCCGAGTTATCCAGATTAATTATGGCCGATTCATACGATCGTGGGCGTTTGGGTAGAGCGTCTCTCATATAAACTCCACGGAAATTCGGAATATTAAGTAGTTTCGCGTAGTGTACTAGCTCGTAATTTGATAACGGCTTTATTGGTATCGACGTTTTTTTTTATTGCAACACCTCCTCTTCTTTCTTACCCCACCGCCTCTCTTTGGATACGGCTTGAGGTACATACCCTGACCTTTACGTTTGGGCTTCCCTCGCTTGCTCTTCCGCCTCTTCCCTCCACCGAGGGCTGTTTTGGTCTTCATGGCTCCTGTTACAGCTAAGGCTGCGGCTCTTTCCCCAATACTTGCGTCTGCCGATTTGACTCTTTCCCAGGCTCTTTTGGCCAATTCTTTGTCGGCTTCGCTTCGGTGTTCGGAAATCCCTGTATTTTGAGTACGCTATATCGTGAATTTTTTAATATTCGTCCAAGGGATTTATACCCTTATCACCCCTTGCCAATCTCACCCCTAATTTTCGTACCTGGACCACAGTATCGGTACCCACCAGGTTAAATGGAGTTCGACAGGTAGAGCGTCAATTGCACGGTTCAAAAGATTTCCAGCGACCGATCCGGCGTTTTGCAAAAGCGCTCGAAACCAGACCTCTTCCTCGCTTGACGGTTCGTTTCAATCTGTTTGGCTTTACTTTGTGCTTTCCCATTTTATTCCCTTATATACCGTAATACGTTATAGAGTTGCCTGAGCAGGGTCTCCCTAACACATGTGATCTGCAGTACGTCAAAGATATCCGCCTCGGATCTTGTAACCACTCCTGTAAACTCGTCGTACTCCAGAACGTGACTGTCTGTTATAAAGTACAGACGGCCATTTATATATCTGAAACCTCCTCTAATTCCATCAGGGACTCCTGGCAACACGCTACTGGTCATACCCAACATAGTGCCTCTGAGAGTGCATTCGTTAAGTTCTACAACAAATTTGTCATCGGTAAAAATAAAGGTCCTACCTGTATTACTGTTCAACGCTGCGTTCACTTTATTTATTCTGGAGTGTAAGATTGTATCAATTCTTTTCTGTCTTAAAAGTACGAGTGACGGATACTCAATAATGTACAATGTCTTGTCCACAATCAAAGCCACCTCTCCGTTCGGTCTTTGGTACACAGCCGAAATGTTTGTAAAGTCTGACGGTAAAAACGGCAACCAATCGGTGATTATTAGAGGATTGGTAAACTCCTCACGTGTTCTAAGCGCGTGATTCAGACTCAGAGCCATACATACTTGCCGTAAAATGCGTACAATCTATTTTTTACAATAAAAAATTGTATTGATTCTATGTCTCAATGTACAAATGTCCAACTCTGTAGGTATTGTAGGGGACGTAGAGGTTGACGTGGGTGTGGTGGTGGTACTGGTAGTAGTGGTAGTCGTGCTCGAGGTTGTTGTAGATGTTGTAGTAGTAGTGGTGGACGTGTATGGAGGAACAGGTGGTCCGTAAATATACTGTACTGCCAATTGATCATCTCTGTCTAAATCATATTGGTAAAGATTTGAAATACCATGTGGTACAAAATAAAAAGGATACATTATAGACGAAGAAAGACGAAAGTGATGAATGTTGCAAACCTAGAGCGTGTCCAATTTCGTGTAATAGAACCAAAAAGAATGAAACTTTTCCAGGTGCAGGTAGATCCATTGTATAATCCCAATCTTCGTCACCGTCCATATGAAATATCTGTCTGGTTCATCCCCAATATAGGGAGAAAGGCGTGACCCACTAAAACCACCCCTACCATCAAACACTCTACTGCAATTTTTCCGTAGATAATACGAAAGATGTTTCCTGGGAGCGATACTTAAAATGATTGTGGGGTTTATAGGGTTCCGCCGGAAGGTCAGGTTGGAATGTCTTGAGAATAGGGCGAACGCATCCCGACATAGTTGGTCATACTGATAATTACTACCGTACATAAACCAGGTAATATCGTTTTTCCGCCATCCGTAGTTTGGGTTTGCAGTGAAAGACGCTATTAATTCGTCCGAATTGCCGCATCTGGGCTGGTTCATTAAGTTAGTCGTCTCCTCATTTACATATCCGGTCACATTCAAGCCGAACGTCTCCTGAAACCTAATGACCGCCTGTGTAATGTCTGTGGATAGCTCTGAGGTATTAGTATCGAGATAGCCGTATCTCTCCAAGTACAACAAAAGTTTTATTAGCAGCTATCAGAGGAGCTACACATAGAATAAATACCAAGAACCTCATCTCGCCAGGTTCCAAAGTAAACTGGCGGTAAAAATGTCAGCTGCTCACATATAAAATAAAACCATCACGGTTTCGATCTCACCCTGCTCACTGGGTCTTTAAAGTATGGGTCGACAATGTTGAACCTAATCCACTCGTCTTTTAATCGGTTAGGTGTATAGCGTCTAGCGTCGGAGCCAGTAGTTTGTACATACCGTAAAAGACTTCGCTCACCACTCTCACCAGATAATTAACAGACACAGCGTCACTCATGTCGACAGGGTCGCCCACAAGTTTCAATCTTTTATTCCTACAATTCCACGTGTCACCGTCGAGTATCGGAGTGTTCACTTTAAGGTATCCTCTATTAACAGCATCTCCGTCATACAGCGGAGAAGCTACTTGACTTAATCGTTTACGTCCAAATAACCATTTATCCTTATCCGTATCCGGTGTTCTTTCCCTTCACATAATTTACAGTGCAAGCGTCGGTACCTTCTTTAGGTTCGGCAACATTAGAAACTCTGTAATTATTAAAGATAACTGTTCCGTCCGCAATACTTTTAGTAGCAGGCAATAGATTTTGACACTGAGAGAGTGTAACGGCATCGTTTGGTCCTTGACCATCGGCTACATTCACTAGTCTCCTCTTTTTAGCGTCGATCGTGTCCTTGTCTATCGTCAGCGTTTTTTCATTCAGTTTCCTGTTCAAAGTCTGTAGGTTTACACCGTCGCCAGCGAGAAGAGGATCAGCCATCTGTCCGAGTCTTTTGTTATCACATTCCCAGACTTTACCATCACTACTTCTTTTTAGAGTGTTCGTTTTAAGATATTTTAGCGTCACTGCATCTGTATCCCCAGTGGGATCACCTATCATGCGCAACCTGTAGTTGTCAAACCTGTAATATTTGCTGTTCGTGTCCTTATAGGGTACCTCCCTAGCAAGACGACGAAGAGTCAGAGCATCGGTCCAGAGTAGAGCATCACCTATGTTGCTAATTCTGTTACCTTTAGCGTCCATCACATTTTTCTTGGATACAAGCGAAACGTCAGACACAGTCTTGAGGACTGCGCTATCCACATTATTTTTCAAGGTCTGCAGGTTTATAGCGTCTAGACTGTGCTGGGCGTCGGCCACGTTACATAACCGCTTGCCCTTGATATCGTAGTTGCCGTCGACTGTGAGACTGAATCCTTGTCCAGGCGGACCTCTCTTACTTCCTTCACGGACCGTATGACCAAACTTGTCAACACTCATTGTGCAAGTGATGAAGACTCCTCCTGTACATTGCTCTTTATAAATATCTTATCCCAGTCAATATATGTGTTTTCATCAACATCTAAGACGCCGTGGAAGCGAGCTGGAGGTACGGTAGTGTGTATCTTATTGATCCAGTGAAATAGTTGAACTGCTAGACGTCTTATAACTTCTTCATTTGTATTTTGTAAGCTGTTTATTTGATTCTGCTGAATAAGCGCTTGATTCTGAAGGATTGCAATTTGAGAGTACAGTCTTCTTACATCTTTCTTTAGCTTTTTGTTTACAGTATTCGTAACTCTCTGAATGTCTTGCTTCTTCAGAGATTGTGGCCTCTGACCAAACTTATTGACGGTCATCTCATCAATGATCTGAATCTCACGTTACCATCACCTGATATAGTCTTTGATTCTTTGAGTTCTTCGATAATGTTTATTATTTCGTTCCTATGTCCCGTGTTACCGGTCTCTGCTGAGGACACGAGGAGTCTGAGTCTGTCACACAGTTCGTTTGGGTCATCATAGTAGATAGGGTCTGGTGCTCCTACATCCTTATACCCGCTACCGGTCTTTGGGAAGAGTTGAGAAATAATGACTTTGTATTTCGTTGAAGCGTTACGGTTCACGTGATTTTTATAATTGTAACTTCTCTTGTGAGCAGACGACAGTGTCAATATATCCTTGTAAGCTCTCATATCGTTTACGTTGTAACGTTTGTCATCAGGCAGACGATTAAAAAAGCAATTCATAAAGTCCCTGTGTAGGTCTGTAGGACCGTTCACCTACGAGTATGCTACCGTCATCTCCAAATGATAACTTCTTATCTCCTACCATTAGCGTATTGTTGTCGTAGCGTTGGTCCGTACGTATGGTCGATCTTACTATGTTTACCTGACATATCCTTCATCATACTTGTCATGTACCTTATGGTTAGTGGATGGGAGAACGTGTTCTGTATCCATGCAGATGCTGAGAGTTGTCCTTCTTTCGTGCTGAGTATATCAACTGACGTCTGGTGACGACGGTCCTGCTTCAAGCACATCATCGTCCTGCAGGAACGCAGGTGTTTTGGGGGTTGACATAACGTCCGGAGTGAACTGTACGGCTTGCCTCATCTTCATTTTCCTCTTCTTCTTCTTGCTTTGGTTCGGTTTTCGGTTCAGTTTTTACAGATCCTGTTGTTTTTCGTAACTCTGACAGGATAGGTTTGTACTGTTTTTCTAGAAATACGTCTGTGGCCAGAGTTCCTTCTCTGAACTGTTTATACTTTTGCTTTATAGCTTTCCTCAAACGAGTTATACTGAGAGTAAGGTCCTTCTCCTTTGAAGCCATTGTTTAAACTGACAATGTGACTCGGTTTTTAGTACTTTAATACTAACTACTTTATGGCAGTTCAACCTGTCTAAAGAAGAGGGCTCGTTTTTTATGCTTTCTTAGAAAGCGTACGACCTGCTTTAGTGACACCACGGTACCTAGCCCTCTTAGGTAAACTGTTCTCGGTATCTGTACAGGTCTATCAGGGTCCCTGAACACAAAGGTCCTTTTCCATCCGTCTCTCCACTGGGGTATCTCAGCTACAGTATACTTGTCACTCTCCACGTGCTTTTCCATTTATTGTTTCAGATGCTCTATAGGTCTGTTCACCCTACTGTGTATGTGAATCATGTAAGAGTTGAGTAACCAGAATTCACCTTGGATTAGCTCCTGTAAAAACTCCTCCAAGCCTCAAACTGTTTGGTATTTGTAATTGAGTAAGTCCCGTCACGCAGTTGTTTATTCCGAACTTATCGCAGTACATTGGTACGGTCGGTAAAGCCAATTTGAGAAATTCTGTCGTAAACAGACTTTGACAAAGATTGTTTACACCAGCAAAATCTTTCTTCCTTTGACCTCGCGGTAAACCGTCTGGGACGGGGCCGTAACCTACGTTGTAGCTAATGTCAATGTAGCACTTTGAAGCTAGAGCACGATTGTAGATCTTGACAGGGTTCCTGATTGGTATTGTTCTCTCTGTAATGAGAATACAGCGAGCTGCATGCGGTATGTTACACCCGTACTGGAGCATCCTTATACAGGTCTGCGCAAAGTTTACACTACCATGAGCGTTTCTCAACGGTACGATTTGACCGAATTGATCGGGAAACGGTCTGAATCTGGATAACATGTTCTGTGGATTTCTTACCGTACTATTTAGCATGTCCTCGTGGTACACCACGAGTTCGAGCGGTACCCCTTTGTTTTGACTTCTTTTCACAAACTCTATCCATATATCGCGATTGTAGAAACCGTTCGCTTGCTGAAATCATTAACAAGATTACGGGTGGTAGACTAGCACTGTACATCCCTACACGCTTATGTCTCCAGCACCTCCTATTGAAGAGAAAACCGTGTGGTCCGCGTCTGCTACAGTAATTACCGCAAAACTTTTTCTTATCGGCATAGTACCAGGTGCACAGGTTTGAATGGACTTTGTTGGATCTCTGGATTGAGAAAACCTCTGAGGTCATTGTAGTGGTATATCCTTACCATCATAGATCTTGAATGAAACTATCGATTCCGATACGATACCTGCCTTTATCAATGTCACAGTCCTTGCATATGACCAGGAAGCCGTGTCTGTCTTTCCACGCCAGAGCACACATTTGTTTAAACTTTTCAAAGTCTATATCGGTATTGACGTGGTCACTGTATGCATGGTGAAGGTTTGTTTCGTCTTGTTTGAATAGTACGATAAAGTTGGCATTGTCTCTAACGAGCTGTTTGGGTATATGGCTGTAGGTCTGACCTAGGTAGAATGTGTCAATATTCTTGTGTCTACCCATGGTGAAGTAGTTTCGTATATTGTTATGTTTTTCACAGGCTATGTCGTCGAATATCATTACTGAATTCTGTTTAGCCTCACTCGGGTGTATGACAGATGCATTGTCATCATACGCGTGGTATCCGATCTCTTTCGGCATAATCTTGGATAGTAGCTGGTACTTTGGTTGGTAGAGTGATTTTGAAAACACGTAAACATTTTCAAATCTCAAACCGTTAGGATCTACCAATAGGTTAAACAGTACGTTCGTTTTACCGCAATTGGACGGTCCAACAATTAATCCGCGAATCGTGTCAGGTAGCAGAGGACCGTTTTTATTTGTACGATTCATACCACCACCTACAAACTCGTCAAAGTTTCTCACTGGTAATTTCACAGATTGACTAATCAGTCTCATTGTCGAAGATAAACTAAGTTGCACATTATTATGACATAGTATATAAAGTAACAGAGCTGAACTGGTAGCCCTCCTGAACGTGGGAGCGCACAGCTGCATCCGCTCCCACGCAGCGGCTGGTGCAGCTGCATCCGGTCCCACGACTGCAGTTGCAGTCACACACTCAGTGTGTGGTGATTGTCATGCTTGCTCACCCATGTGTCACACTGTTTTTATCGAACCCTTGCCATCTAACAAGTACTTTGTCTCCTTTCCGCCTCAACACTTTCTCAACTAGATATACATTACCAGTTTTGGACCTGAGCATTTCTTGTTCATAAAACCCACCTTTCAATACTTCACCTTTAGAGTCTTGTAGAATGTACGTTACGGGTTTTGTAGGTTTTATTGCATATACTGTAAATACTTCATTTGTCCAGTTAGGCAGATAACCTTTTTTAAAAACTCCTTTGTATTTGCTAATCCTTACCTTATCGTTTAGCTTGAATTTAGTGATTTTAATTTTTTTGTTTTCTTTTTGTGGTTTTGTTTAAACGGACAAGGATTTGTTTTACGTGTTTCTGTTTAACGTCTTTTGGTTTCATACCGATTGTTCTGTGGACATTATTATTGTACTCCTTGACTATATCAGATAGAATACTGAACCATTCGTAACTTCCACGTGTCGTGAATTTTCTATACATTTTTTCTTTTAATGTTCTGTTTAGACGCTCTACAATAGAGCTTTTCAGATGTGAGTAGGTCGAGTAAAGGTTTATTTTATATTTGTCCATTAGCTTTTTGACGTGAGTGTTGTACCACTCCTTACCCTGATCAGTCTGAAGATTTTTCATTTTGTGTTTAGACAGTATAGGTTCTAGTGCATGAGCTACTTCTGCACCTGTCTTGTTTTTTAAAGGAATGGCAAACGCAAGTTTACTAAAGCAGTTTATCATTGTCAATATATACTTGTAACCTTTGTTCACCCTTGAATACGGGATCATCTCTACTAGATCAGCCTGGTATAGATCATTGAGTCCCTTCAGAGTAACCCTGCGTCTGGGATAGTTTTTTCCTAGCCGGTTTGTGCAGTTCTTTCGCTATCGCGTCCATCTTTCAAAATGAAGAAAAAAATCTGTATACCGGTATTTATATTAGTCTAAGTGGTGTGGTTTGGAACACCCACATCGAACACTAGCATGCTCGATGCCCAGGTTAAACAGTATTTGATTTTGAGGGCCAGTCCAGAAGTAACTGGTTGTCGCCCGGTGACCAAATACTGTTCCATCCCTTGTTGCTTAGACAATGGAATAATCGCACATGCAACGCCCGGTCCTATAGTAAAAGAGCCGATTGTTACACGATGTGCACTCCCATAAACTACGCATTGTGTAAAATGTATCTTCCGTGAAGTAATACGCGGTCGACGATTCTTTTTGCCAAACAGCTGAACGGTCTCGAGCACACATATGACAAAGTCTGCGTAGTCCGCGTCCGTCGTAAACTTCTTTGTATCTGACTACCAATTCAAAGCAGCATTCGCGATGTTTAGATTTAATTTCCCGACGGATGGATTCGGGGATCTGGATATATCGTAAGAAGCGAATAGGATGTTGGGCAATTTGCCGCAGACAAAGGTCATAGAGGCTCTTTGGGTTCCACGCCATGATTGAGAATGAAGTGCTCTCCCACCACCACCACTGCCTCCACGGTTACTCTCCCACCACCGACTCCCCCACTGAGACCTCACACTTTGCACAAAGATAAGTGTTTACAACAGTATTTACAATTTTACAGTAATATCAAACACTATATACATTTGTAATCTGCCATGGCTGATCCGGTCCATCACTATCTCCCACACATTCACACTCGATCCCAAGGAATTATGGGGTTTTAGTCCACCTGAAGGATCACATTCACACCCCCAAGGCCACGAACCTCTCGGCACATTCACGGCAAGAGTACATCTATGGGTTTTAGCCCGCCTCGTTGCCACACACATTCACACATGATCCCAAGGAATTATGGAGTTTAGGCCACCTGAAGGATCGCAACCACTCCGTCCGGGACCTCAGAGCCCATACACACACACACTCAGGCTTTTGGGTCTGCGAGGGCCGGTAGCAAGCACAGTGACAGGAAAGTCAGTGGACGCTGTGTGGTAGTGGGGGTACACGGTTGCGAGGAGAGCGTTCAGTCTCGGTCAGTGATGGAGGAGAAGCAGCATCTACTCGAGCAATCGCGGGAGAAAGTTAAAGAGGATGAGGGGGAAAAGTATTGACCTACGAAGGTTATTGTTTTGTGGTGTCTGTGTTTAGAAGAGTGAAGGAGGCTATATTTACACCCACTGTGAGTATACTATAATATACTAATATTTAGAAACTTTACTATAGCCATACGGTAGTGTCTCATACTCTCCTTCCGCTTACGCTTAGGGACCAGTAATTTTAAATAGTTTAGTCTCTTCTACGGTAACTATGTTTTTGTCTTTTGTCCGTCTAATACGGTTTTCTGTTATTTCTAGAGTTGGATCCGTTTTCACTAAGCACCATTTCTTTTAATTTTTCAAAATTTAGACGTTTACTAGTTTTTAAATTTAGAGTGAGACCTTTAATTTTACAGACTTCAACTAACGAATTTTTATTTGTGGACCACACTAAGTAGGCATAGGTTTTAGGACCACCAGAAAACGAATTCTACAATGTATGACCCGGGACCGTAGTCGACCAACTCATCGGTCATCTCCCCGAGGTAGTCACCGGTAGGAACTTTATACATGCCGTTTTTATGTATGTACAGTACACTGTCTGTGTCATAGTAAAGGACTTGAGATTGTAGCTGTTCCAAGTGTTCATACAGTTTTAACCTCGCGTGAGATGTGGTAAAAGCGGCCAAGACGACGTTGACGGTTCTGAGGGACTCGCTAACCTCTTCTATGTTTTGCCAATTTACGAGGAGAACCTCTTCGTTAATTTCTTGAACCGTATTTACTTGTGTCCCGGGACTGGTTAGTAGTTTGAAAAATGTGTCGGGTGATCGTATTATCGATGTCTTTGTCTGGTTCTCTCTCTGTCCGAATTTTCCCCAAAACGAATTTAGCATTAATTTTGCTAGGGAGCGAAGGCCCGCGTTCTTTTCAATTTTTGTTTGGTCAAGTCTGATACCTTCATGTTCAAAATATTTTTTTAATGTACGTTTCTTTGTCCTGATCAGTGAGACACCAGGAAGGGTAGCCCGATGCCTCCTGGCTTTGATTTTTTAAAAATTTATTTACAAAGTCTGTGAAGAGTCCGCCATCCTCATAGGTCACTACCTCGTATTCCCATAATTCGTACATTTCTAAAATGGTATAGCCTTTTTCTACAGCTTTTCTAATTTCCTGCATCGTCCATGTCCCTGTCAATGCTCTCTCTTCCGTGGTGTGGGCACAGTCACCCGAGTACATGTCCTCCCCACACGTCCTACATAAAAACAAACATTAATTTATCGTTCATGCGTGTAGGGAGAACCGGGTGATACAACTTTAGCGGAGGCAGGACTTTACATTTAAGAAGACCTTCAGCCTGCATGCCTCGCCCCCTACATTCTCTGTCACCCACATAGATTTTAGGATGAGATTTTTACGTACATTTTAAATTTATTAACAAAAGGATAGAGAGAGCATACGTCCACATACTGTATAGACTCCCCCTCTGCACACTTGTGGTATGTTCTTGCGTTGCCTGTTCTGTTCTACCACCAAAGAAGGCGTCTCTTGGATTAAGTGGGAGCGTTGTTTAGAATTGGTAATGAATTTAGGTATGCCAATCTAGGATCTTTTTTCATTTTCTTAAATTCACACTCCCACATCTCGATAACTTCATATCCGGAATTTTGGAGTTTAGCTATTTTGGGATTTGGTCCTTTCGTACCTCAGATGCAAAGAGTCTGAGGGATCATCTGATAAGGGCACTTCCCTCTCATACTTGTAACATTTAGGGCACCCGTGGAAATAACAACCCTGAAATTCATACACGCGTTCACCGTCGAAACCGTGTCTACTTTCATACCGGCAATTTTGACTTCTCTTTCCCGCCCTGCATGCTGAATTCGGACGCCGCGCTGATCCTCCTCCCAAGTCAGCCACTGCAAAGCGATGGGAGATTGCATGTCAACAAGTCTGTATCCATTGTTAGGGACCAGGCCAATAGTATTGGGTTTTAAGAACTTACGTCTAAACACCAAGTTACAGGCGCTGGCTATGGTCACGGCTTCCATGAACGGGTCTACGTTACATTCTTCGAGAAACATTGCTCTGAATTTTATACACGCCTGCGCCAATATGTCTACATCTGAAATACAATATTCAATAAGTTCTTTTTGGAAATCAAACACTACGTTTTTGTCGACCTGGTCATTATGCCAATTTTCAAAAATCTGTATAACTTTTTTCGAACATCGATTCAGGGCAGTAGTATTCCTTGGGTGGGATGGGGCCTACATAGTTTTGGTTTGCCAGAGTGTTAAACAAGTGAGGGAAGTAACCCTTCTTCTTCTCTGGGGGTAGATCAAAGGCTTTGTTGAGTGCTGAGAGGGCCATGGGGAAATAGTTCAGTGAGTCGATAAATCTCACGTTGTCCAATTCCATGAGAATGACTTTGGTGCCACGCATAATTAGCTCTGGACTGAATTTTGTCTGTTCCAGTACGTATTTTAAGATGAACTGAAAATCAAAGCCCTGACCGTTATGAGCCATTACACAAACGTTTTTGAAATTTTTTCTAAACATCCATCACATAATCCATGAATTTAACTACAGGATCTTGTCTGAAGACTCGAGTGCGGGTATTACAATGTTCACAATTTCCACCACCGATACATTTGAAACAGAATTGTTGCGAGACACATAGATTTACTTTATGAACTTTTTTATCATCAATGTACTCGTCCTGTCTTGTTTTCCAGATCGAAAAAGATGAACAGATAATCTTCTGTTTTGGGCTTGCCTGTGTCGACTCGCATGTAGCACTGGTGGTTTGGGGCCTTGAAATCATTACAGATTTTACAGAAAACTTCCCCGCACACGTGTTTCGATTTACGCTGTTTCAGAAATACGAGTCTTTGACATTGTTTGCATTTATTAACAGATTTACACCGTTCACCCTGGTGAGCCGCGAAACATATTTGATTTTTTAGAGTTATGTTACAATTTGGGACAAACTATTCCTCCATGCTCCTCTTTACAGGGCGGAGAAAACTGTCTGACACGCAGGACAGATGTTTGAGCATCTGTGATAACCTTTGTGGTCGTAAGGGACATGGCACGCCTCACAATAGAGTTTACAAGCAAAGGCTGCAGTGAGGGATGTGATCACATTGTAGTGGCCGTTATGATACATTAGGTTAATTTTATACAGAGCACTTTCATTATTACCGTTAAAATACACGTCCCTACCCTTACTGTTATAGTTGTAAACTGTAATATTATATTTTTTGAGGTGCTCTTGAAATTTTGAAAGTTCGTGGACCCCCGCTCCCTGTTCAGAAAATTTGGACCCCCGGCTTTGGTCATCAATTTTTGGGCTCTAAGAGTTTGTCGCTTACCCTTGTCCTGCCTTATTGCTTTGAACTGAGGATATTTTTTTGGCGTAGGCTTTTGCTACCACTATAGCTCGGGGCAGACACAGATTGTCCACATTTTCTATCGATACAATACCTGTTCGTGCTTTACATTCTTCGTGAAAAATTATTGTACAAGCCAGGTCTTCTGGAACCACCACTACCAACAGGGAGATTGACACGCGTACATTCGACTTTGAACGTATCGGTAGATTTTACAGAGTCCGCGTTACTTTGAATTATCCCCCCGAAAAATTTCAAAAAGGACATCGTCTTTGACCTGATCAGCTGGTCGAAATGCCACGTAGCCCGGATCTTTACTTTTTAAATTTAGACTATGAAGTGTAAATCCGAGGTAGTCCGAATCAGTGCAATTTGCTTTCATTTCATTTACAATTTTAGAAAATCCCGTCCTTAGCCAATCGATTTCATTAATGTTTTCAGGGACGGGATTGAATTTAAAGGTGGTCTTAGTACCGTATACCCTATATTTTTTTATGTAAGTCTCGTTTTTACCTAGCGTTTTTACAGGATCCAACTCCATATCCATATATACAGGTTCAGAATCTACTTCAATATTTTCGTAAGACATGTTTACAATATGGTATTATAGAAACGATATTACGTTAGAAAAGCAACTAAATGATTAAAAAGCTTAACTGCTACTAGTAACGATAATTTCTATTTAGATTAAGAAAAATAATTACAAGAATAGTATTAACGGTAATTGAAATAAGTATTAGTAAAAGTAAAAATATTTTAACGTATTAGATTGAATTATTTTTACTCGAGTAATATCAAAAGATCGTAATTGTTTAAATAATTGTGTAAAACTCAGAGCGACACACGTCCTATCTCCCTGACCTCCCGCACGGATCTGACGGGAGAGAGAGGAAGGAGTGCCGACCTCTCAGGTTCCACCAATCAGAGCGCTTAGATACTATTTACATCCAATCAAGGACGCGCTTATTCCAGCCAGTGGGGAAGCGCGGAATTTTCTTGTTCAGAACTGGCTAACTCAGGTCTATTTATGTTACAGACTTCCTCTGATGACGTCACCACCACACATATTGCTATCTGTGTGGCGGGAGTGAAGAGTGCCAATGTGGATAGTTGTTTTAGAAATAGTATAATAAATTAGTTTTTACCCAAAAAAATGTTTTATTTTAAACTCCTGGAACCCCTAATGCTCAGCTCTAAATCATCACACAATAAGGTACGATTCGTCTTTATTTCTCTTGTTTAGTTTTACTTTCCCGCCCTTTTTACATTTGAGGTTATGTTCCCCTGTTCCCGCCAATTTCACGATTGAGGTTATGTTCTACTGTTCCCGCCAACTGGGCGCAGCCATATTGAATACGCGGGAAACCAAGAAAGTGAGGTTAGGTTCCCCTGTTCCCGCCAACTGGGCGCAGCCATATTGAATACGCGGGAAACCAAGAAAGTGAGGTTTAGGTTCCCCTGTTCCCGCCAATTCATCATGGGCTCAGCCATATTGGAATTCCCTCCGTCCCTCGTTTCTCCCTCACCGGACCCAACAAATCACCGATTTTACCGAAAAACACCGATTTTCACACCCAAAATCACCGATTTTACAGAAAAACACAGGTTTTGACACCCCAAATCACCCCAAAACACTAGGATAAGAGTGTTGTGAGCAGGGAATTTCTCCCGCACATGAGGGAATTTCTCCCACACCACTATTTTTTGATCACGTGATACATGGGCGCCGCCATCTTGGATCACGTGACCCCCTCTCGACCAATCAGAGCGCGGGGCTAGATCCGGGCGAGGTCTACTTTAATAGTTTGTGTAATGGAAATTTATCGGGTTTCTTAACTTGTTTTGCAGATGACACTGCCCTTTGCTATTCCACGATAAATAATCAAATAGTGTATAGCGTAATGCAAGAAGACCTTGACAAATTGAAAATGTGGTTTGCTAGAAATAGGGATGGTCTTGAGCGTAAAGACGAAGTTTATGAATTTTTCTCTAAGAAGTAGAAAAGACATACAACAAGATATCTTTTTTAAATGCAAACAGTGCTTAATTTTCGGGAGAAATCCATGTGAGGGTTGCATTAAAATTGAGAGGGTGGAACAAATAAAGTATCTGGGGGTTATTCTAGATGAAAGGTGTAGTTGGAGGGAACACATTTTAAATGTGAAAAACTATTTAAACAATTCGTTGAGGAAGTTTTTATTTTCTTCAGTATTTATGTCCAATATCTGCCTTGAAAACTATTTGCTATTCTATAATCAACTCTAAATTGCAATATGGTATTTCATGTTGGGGAGGGGCCTATTATTCTATTATTCGACCTATTATTATAAATCAAAACAAGATCATTAGGGTTATCGTTAGGGCTAATCGGCGTGAGTCTTCTTTTCCTCTTTATATTCAGCTTGGAATACTTTCGCTTAGATATTTGTACATTTATAAGGTACTCAGAATATTTTTCTCAAGAGGTGGCCACACACACTGGAAAATATAAAATGTTCACTCGATTAGGTTACAAATTTTAAACTGAGTAACTATTCCTTTTCCTAAATTAGAAGTTCAAAAAAACGCTTTTATACATTCCTAGCTCTGAAGCTCTATAACAAATTACCTTTCGATGTGTCCTCGTCAAAAACATTGGGTACGTTCATACGAAGTTTGAAATGCTGGCTTTTTACAATTGTTGATGTAGAGCGACTCATAAATTAGATATTTTGTTAAAGACTTGTTTTATTGTATGATTGTGTAATGGTTACATCTTTATCTACTGTGTCTAAGTATCATTGTAGTGTGTTTGTATGTGTGTTATATGTTTCAGTAATGTATGCGTTTGTAAATTTATGTTTATATGTGTGTATTTGTATAAGTGTATTACAAATACACACAACCAAAAAAACACAAATACACAGAGTACATGTATCTGTATGTGTGTATGTGTAGGTGTGTGTATTTATGTATATGTCTGTATGTTTGTGTATGTATATGTATGTGGATTTATGTAGTAATTTAATTATTTTTATTTGTTGTGGTAATGTAATGTATTGCATTTCATTATGAAATACAACTTAATTGTGTGCTTTGTATTAAATATTGGTATGGTTTATTCATTACTCTAATTATGTATATTTTTACTCTGAAAGAGGAGCTGCCAGGCCCATCTGCCTTAAATTAATTAGTGATGGCAACCTCAACTCAGCTAATAGCTTAGAGGTGCCTATCCATTGTACTTTTACCTACTTTTTTATGTAATTTTTGTGTGTGAACGATTATAATGTACTTTGGAAATAAAGATTCTTGATTGTTTATACAGGCTCCTCACAATACAATTTCATGTGAAATTTGGTGATACACTATGCCGCAATATGCAATAATAATTACCTAACTAGGGGTACATTTTTTCAAAGATATTATTACATAAATAATTTAGAATAATAATGGCACAAACATGATCAATAAGATTATTATATAGTGTAAGTAAATGTATGGATGCACTCTGTTCAGTTTTGTATGGATACAGATGGTAGGATGGAACTCGGGAAACCTTTCTAGGAATAGAGGTGAACATGTAAGTCACTGTTAGAACTTTGCCCATTTCCCCAAAATGAGATTTTTGGGGGATGGCTCAAAATCTTTAAATGAAAAGACCCATTAAGTGATCTAATTCGAAATACCTTGATAAAATAAGAAGAACAGTAGAAAATAGAGCATTCTATCTTAACCCAGTAAAAAAGGGCAGCTCATTGAAATTAATTAAAAATTAATTGAGACAAAACATGAAAATTTACATTCAGAAGGTAAATAGCTTCAATAGACAATCACTTTCCTTACAAACCCAAACCTTTTTTAATGTTATTATCTACTGCAGGGCAGGCCTTTCTTACCCTATTAGTTTTGAGAAAGTTCAGTATGATGTTCAATTTCTAGTTGAAATTAACAAAGTTAAGACTTTTAAGAGGTTTTAAGAAGTTTAAAGACGTTTTACACGTTTCCAGACGTTTTTGTGATACTTTTCGTTGAAATCGAGTGTTTAGAGAATAAGAGCGTATTATGATACTGATGATGCAAGGTTACGGAGACCGAGTGTGGTCTTATGTTGAAATAAAGGAATTTATTTAATGACACTCAACCCAATCGAAATCCTGTATCTAAATCATGGTTAAAAAACAAGGTTTTTATGAAACAATCATCGTTAAAAATCGCCCAAAACCTGTACGAATAAAATCGGCTAAAACGAAGCATTGTCACTTGACGTTTTCTAGTCTGTTGTAAAAGATTCTCAAGCCTCAACAAGAAATGTTTCACAAATATTAGGTATATCTCAAACATCAGTTTGTAAAGTTTTACATTAGTGGTTATAAAATCATACAAAATTCGTTTAGTCAATAAGCTAAGCGAGTACGAGTTTTGCAACACTCTGTACGTAGATTGTTATAAACATATTTTCAATAGATTCCCCGTGTGAGATTTTATGGGAAAATAATTATTTTTATACCGCTACACTAAACTGTTCTCACGGTATTCAAGCTGGATGGGTTATCTGCCTCACCCTATATAGGGCCGACATGTTAATATCTTGCATACCCACTCTAGTGATTGTTGTATATTCCAGCTTCCTGGGTGAAACAGGTAATGTGACGATGAGGGAGCGATATTTCGTTAAACGTCCGCAGGGTCATTTAACTCGCTCATCGCAGTCTAATTTCCTCTTCCGATAATTGTGTAAACGCTCCGATCTAGTTCCCCATAACACGTACAGTGCATGTTTGTCAATGCATTTAACGCAGTAGATGTTTCGCTCAAACCTAAACTGTTTAACGTTTTCCAAACTGGAAATATAAATAATCTGTATACAATGAAATTTAGAATTCTTTGAATCCAGGAAATCTGCGTCATAGTCTATAAAATCTAGACCATTATATAAAAAATTATACGGTTCTGTCTCTGTGTTACGCCTGTCTCATTTAAGTACGCAGTGGTTGGTCAGCACTGTAATGTAGATTTAAATGACAATGTTACCACCTAATTTGTACTGTTCATTTCAAAACCATCTTAGTTGCCTTTTGACAGAAGTAGGCTTTTCAGACCGGTGTATATATATATTTCATTGATTTGACTAAACAAGTAAATCAAGTATGTCATCTATCTATATATATATAAATGAAATGTTTGTGTGTTTGTCCTTTATGGAATCGTGAACTATTGGACCGATCATGATGAAAATTTGTACGTATATGTATTTTTTCCACGGAGAAGGTTTATAAGCTATGCCCATCCCTTTCCCGATTCAGGATTCCGCCCCACTGGTTACAGAAATACCCATAAGAAATGCATTGCAGCAAACATATGTTAACGTCTTTTCAAATTTTTAATCAGCTGTTCTTTGTAAACATATATTACACTTATAGTTTTAAAGCATAGAGTAAGCTTAAGAGAAACGACAAATTTTGTTTAAAACTGTTTTTTGCAATCACTGTTAAACATAGACTTTACTATCCAGATAATACAATTCAAATTTGACGTAAAAATTCACCTTTAACTGCAATATTTATTTAATATAAACCATGCTCATGCTTGATCAGAAGAGTAATGCAGATATCATAATTACTATCTTACGTTAAAATCAACCTTAGTTGTTTTTTTTGACAGAAGTATGGTTCTCAAAACTCCGTGTGTACATATTCTCTCGATCGAGACAACAAAGCAAGCTCAATCGTGGCATCGGAGATATAACTAATTTAATCTAAAATTTATTATAGTAAAAAAAAAAAATTTACTAAGTAATATAAGGACTTCGGTTCTTAAGATTTGCGTGCGAAGCCGTGGGTAACAGCTAGATAGAGGCAGGAATATGGTACATACCTTCATAATACGCCCAAGAGGCTCACGATGGAACGACTATCAATTATCTCAGCAATGTTTAGAATGTGATAGAAAAAGAATAAGTGAATATAGTGTACTGTTTTCAACGGGAAATTGCGTGCGAAGCCGCGGGGCAACTTTTGCAAAAAATTATTGAAATGCGCAGCAAAGCGCGCCGGGCCCGCTAGTATATATATAAAAATGAATGTTTGTGTGTTTGTCCTTTATAGACTCAGAAACTATTTGACCCATCATTAAAAAAATTTGTATGTATATGTATTTTTCCACGTAAAAGGTTTATATGCTATGCCCATTGATGTAACTCACCACCAGGAGGCGCTGCAAAATATATAAGTTATTAAAGCGCCTGCACATTGTAAACTACAATTACGAGATAGTTGTGTATAATAAATACACACTATGTGAAGGCGGTAAGTTTTTATGGATATTTGTCTTTCAAGTGAATTTCTGTTTGGCCTTAGAGCTTGAATGTTAGAACCACTTTATTATTAAGTACATGTACGTGTACAATGGCTATAAACATACACTTTTGGCAGATTTTTCTTGATAATGTCAACAAGGTAAACTCTAAATCAGCGTTGACAATATAATTCACTTGAACCAGAAGTGCCCATACACAAGCAAAGCTTACAAAAAGCGTGCGAAGCCGCGGGGAACAGCTAGTATATAATAATATAAAGACCGGAGTAAATGCAAATAGCCATAATATACACTTTTGGACATATTTTCTTCATCGTAGCAACAAGGCAAACTCAAAATTGGAATCGGAGATATAACTCACTTAGACCAGGATTGCTTCTACACATGCAAATCCTACCATAATAGCCGATAGCGTTATTACTTAACATCTCAAGCTGTTATCTATGAACACTTTATTATTCACCCGAACTGGCTTATTATAATAGTTCAATTGTTATTGAATTCGTCAGAGGTATTCAATAAAATATCATGGAGTGTGGGGGAGAAATTTGGGTTATTTACGGGTACTTATAAAAACCGTTTATCTATACAGCTTGAGGGTCCCAAAGCACTGTTATTTTAACTCGTCTAAAATGGATCAGGGGATTAGAAAGTCTTCCAGTGACTACCACTTATCTCTGGAGTGTTTAGGACGTTATTCAAAAAGACATATGCCCATGATATTCCTTTTTTTCAACAAAACATTTTGGGTTTTTATTGGAACTGGTCAGAGAAAAAATATCATTCGTTAAAACGGTTAACAGAGGTTGTTGGACAGATGTTTTTGAAGATTTTAGTACAGTTAGAGATCTAAACTGAGATAAAGTTAAATATTTTGTTAATTTTTAATGGCTCTTATAATATTAATACTTTAAAATAATCATTTTTATCTATATTTAAATTTTTTAAATGTTTTGGCTTTTTATGTGGGTAAATTGTATTCATGGAAACCAATTTTATCAATTTAGGAAAAGTCCTCAATAGTACCTACCTTTAATGAAGCTCCTACATTTATAATGTTGGGTCTTAAAATATGATACCGTTAAGATATATTTGATATAAAATAAATTTGAAACAGTTAACACTTCACAGTTTTATGTCTTATAGGTAATTAAGTAGGGAAACCAACCACTGAAAAATAACAATGTGAAGAATTGTTTTGGTGTTTCTTCCTCACTAATTCAAAAGTTCTGAAAGAAACTTAACTCGTATTACTCTTACCATGCAATAAATATCTATTTTAAGAAATATTTTCCAAGATTTTAAACCGTCCAAGGCTGCTCAGTGTTTATGAAGACCAATCGTCATGACTTAATTGGTTTTATACCTAATATAATTTAATAAAGTATTAAAATTACCAATCACCACGCACTGGTTCACCAACCATTCAATGTTGGTTCCTAAAAAATTGAAACGCGTTATCTGGCACTTTTTTTTGTTTGAAAAATGTCAACATTGAATTTATGTAACAGTTTACTGGGTATATTTTAAAATAAAACCCAAACCTTTAAGGTTTTTGACTTCCTCACTCATTGAAAACTGTATCATTATATTATTATAATACTAGATCAATAACTTCTTCATATTTTAATGATACAATTCAACTGTAAGGCCTTGAGATTTCAGTATTTGTTATTGAGAACACTGAGATCCTTATGGCTTTTATCTCCAGTTTCAGGACCAATGGCAAGATGCACTGTTGAGATCTTTATTGGCCTCTTCATTTCCCTCGGGGACAGAGGTTCTCACTCTTCTTTGTCTAATTATTAATATCTGCGAAATTGAGTGGCCCGTCTCGAATACCAATTTCCCCATCCTGCCTTCGGATGGACTGAAAATAGTTGGGAGATCTTTGGAGTGTCTAAAATGGAGATTAGAATTACATAAACAAGCATGAACAAGTTTGAACACTATCTGAAGTTTCTGGAGATTTCCACTGTCACTGTTATTTTCAATCGGTATTTGCAATAGTGATACGTGTGATAACATTGTGTTCTGTATTGTATAGTTTACGAATATAATTAAATCGACATTAAATACGTTTTCTTATAAAAATGCAATAAAAACACTATATACAAATTTATTTCTGTAATGAGTGTAAGGTTGACTTACAAAATTCAGTTGGCGTGAGTTTAAAACAAACCTCAACATGACTGATCTAGCCTTTAATTTTAATTTTTGGCTATATGTTATACCATACACTCACCCAGTTCTGAATGATAATTTAAATCTCTGATAAAGTGATTGTTATCTCATCGTAATAATTAAGTTTTTAATGAGGTGATGTATGCCCTAGTAGAGGTATAATATGCAAAATTTCACCAAATTAATGGAAATGAGGGATGTATGACTCAGAGTACGCATGACCATCTTATAGTAAATGGCTTGAGTGATTGGGCTGGTATTGAGTTCAAAACTACTCATCAAATTGTAAACTGCAGTGACTAACAGCTTATCCCGCAAATACTTAGCAGATAGTTGGAACATTCCAAGATTAAGTAATTGGCCGTAAGGTTCTCAACTTACTTGAAACACAACGCTGTAATTACAACTGTATTGAACAACCCCTCTGATGTAAGAATCTCTGCAGTCTTATTTATCTAAAGACATGAGGTTTGTGAAAAATGATTTAAATTGCTAAAATAGTAAATTAATGTTATTATTAATTAATTATATAAATATTTTTGCTTTAGAAGGACGTGCTCCCCTTACTTGCACAATAAACTGAAACACCGAAAGATATAGTTTAATATATACTTTTTGACTAAAAATGTCTAACGTAGACTAAATGAAGTACGCAATTACAATGTACGTGATTTACCATGGGATAATAGGTAGCTATGTCCTTTTGAATGGCTTAATAAACACTCCTGAGTATAAATTCCAGTCTCCTTACTTATTTAAGAACTATTGAAAGTTTAAAGAGCAACGTTTTGGGGCGCCGAAGAAGGTGAGTCTTTGGTCTCTCTCTCTCTCTTTCTCTCGCTCTCTTTCGCCTCTCTCTCTCTCCTCGCTCTCTTTCGCGCGTTCTCTCTCTCCCTCTTTTTTAGTTCTACTATTATATAACAGAAGCTTCCTTGACATCTATTAAGTTTAAAATTTGGAAACGAATTAATTGTCTAAACAAATCAACTTATTGGTCGAATAAGTAATACTAGTAATACATCAATTATGATATCCAATACACAAAATATATGATTAAATCGAGAATTAACTAATTAAAGGATTACTATTCATCTTTTAGTTTGATAAATTAATTAAAAGAATGACTCTGTTACAGAATTAAAAGACTGTTAGAATCAGTAGTCAAATAAGTATTATAAACTGCATTGTATGAGGTTTCTTAGAAACTGCAAGGTTTTATATGTTGTCAAGAAATCTAAAACCAAATATTTGGAAGAAAAATAAAGATTTTATGTCCATCTTGTTAGCTGACGCCGATGTAACTATTAATTGGTCGTTGGTCAATGATTGGTTATAAGAGTGTAAAGTTAAAAAATTTTTACCAGGAAAAAATATTTTATTATTTGGTACGTTTTACTTTTTGAAATTCCCCTACTTTTCACATAAAAATGGGCGGCAGTTGATTTATTTCTTTCTTAGAAGAAATTTCTCTCCCAGTTTTGCGAAAAACTGGGTTGTTTCCTTCCAATATGCAAATTCCTTATTACCTCCTTGAGTATTACCAAATGACGTTAATGAAGAATTACTTCAAGCTATTTTTCTCTTTGAATGCGGATCGCCTAAAAGAAGACTAAATATAATGTATAAAACATTATTCAGTAGAAAAAGGATAACAATTATGTATATACGAGACTTCGGATTGCATGTAACCTATCTTAGAATGATTCATTGCTACTTGAAACACTGATCACAGAGTAATGTGATGCTGAAGTGTGAGGTAATAAGAGATGTTGGAGGATGAGAACAAAGATCCGAACGGCGAAGTGAACAAAGCCAAACAAAGTTTGGGTGAACAAAGGCACCATCCTGTTGCGGGGCCTTACATTTCCATTCAATGGCGCCATTATCTGTTCTGATAGCCATTGTGAACATCTTGGAGCATTAGCAGGTACATGGGCCAACTTGCTCACACAAACATCTAATAGCCCATATACGTTGTAACTTGGTCAAGGGAATATGAGAAGTTGCTACTTACCCTGCCGAATCTTATCCACTATATCTGTAAATTTTATGCTTTTGGTGTTTTACCCAACCTTTTGATAACTATGCACAATAAATTAACTAAACCATATTTCACTAATTATTTGTCTATTTCTATACATTTTGTTAGATATTTCATCTCAGTTATACTGTATTTTACTGTGAAAATATTTTATCCCAGATTCCTTAACACTAGAAAACATAATGAAACAGGCTGGCAGGATTCTATTTGAATGTAAGACTAAAATTTGGAATTAATCAATAATATAGTATTTATTACATTACTTAAATTCTAAAATACTTTTATAATTTCCTTCATAATATCTAGTAAATGATTTTAAATTTACTATGTAACAAAACGTAATACTACAGTTTCTACTTACCTATAAATCTATATTGAAATAAGAAATATTTAACAATTTTCATAATTTTTTTATAAACAAGATATAAGTGCGCCACACCACGTAACATGTAATATGCTTCGCTGAGGTAGTTTGCAAAACCTAAAGTCTATAGCTACATGTTACATGTTAAAAGTCTTATTATAGATCTAATTTTGTTTTGAAATTTACTTATTTTGTGATTTTTTCGGCATTATAGTTACCCCACTAAATCAATGTAAAAATGTTCGCTACAGCTCCGCTTATTAGAGAAAATACAAATTATTTTTATTATGGTCCTAAAATGCATATTTTCCCTTGCATGACAATAAAAACGAAGTCAGTTATGTACCGAATAAACGAAACACCTGGGGTTGAATACCGCTGAGGTCGTAGTAATGAATACTAGATTTGCAAAGTTTACTTATATGTTTAATTGTGGCAAATAAACATAAAGCACCATTTCTAAAAGTTTAAAATAAAATAATCTACTGCCACGTTGCTGCCAAATAGAGTGGTGATGGACATAATGACTGATAGGGGTGGAGGGCCTAATGGGTCAAATGTATTATGGAAATTTGCATACGAACTTAATAATTATAACAATTTAAAATTGACTTCCATTCCCGTTGATGTCGACGCACAAGCGCGAGCGTCAGCATCTTGGCTCGACATTGTAGCTGTAATCGGAAAAAGTGAAAATTAGTAGATTAGAAGTATAAAAAGCGAACTTGAAATCAGATTCAGCGGACATGGCGCGCTAGATGTTTCTCGGCAGCAAGATAGTCAGCTACCAAGTTCCCGAGAGAAAACATTAATAAGCGTGCGTATTAGGTTATTAATCCGCCAAGAATTTATTTCCAAGAACATCGGATGTAGCTCATATTAAACAGTAACTGCGAAAATGTGCATTATATGAAATACAACTACATAACGGTACATATATTACATTTGTATAATGTAGTAAATTATAAGTACCATTAATAATGAAATAATTAACTATTAAAAACACACACACTTACACACACAAACTGAATAGTCAACTAATTAATATTATATTAATGTACTTAAAATTTAAAACTAAAACATACTTTATAAATAAAAGGACAATAGAAGTAGAATTATTATTTTTTGTTACCCCTTTCCGGCAAATTCCGGTACACATTTCATTATTAATTAACCATCTTTAATCATTATCTTGGTTTGAGTTGTAAACAGATAATAGAGCAATTCATTTTTTTAGAAGCAAATAGTTTGATTGATTTAATTAAACACGTTAATAACCACTGTAACATATTAGTTTTAGTCTGATAAGTTTTAAGTATTTCAATCACATTATAACTCAAGAGTTTAAGTGACTGATATGCAATCTTAGGATTATGCGTAACTCATTTAATGGATATGTCAAGAATGAATTTAGAATTAGAAAATTGAAACACGCTAAGGAATAATTAATTACTTATGAATACCCAAGAGACTCGCCACAGAAAAGAGCTTCATTCCTTTTGTTTGTCTTTTGCACAAAAGCATGTAATAAATGATAGTGAAATCCAAGGACAGACAACGCAGAGCGAGAGTAAGAACACGGAGCTTTGTTCTAACATCTTTGTCTTTGTCTACTGCCTTACATCGTGTAACCATCTTTAACAGCTTTTTAAACGTTGGTGTACAGAAACAACTGGCATTTGTATCTTGTATTTGTAATATAACGTAAAATAGAGGTTCTATGTGTAGGTCCTAAAGATATTGGTAGATATTTCTGGGGCATCCTGTGTGTATATGTATATAATATAATCGTAACAAGTAAGGGCTCTGTGGTGTAATGGTACCACATTCACCCGGCAAGTGAGAGATCCGGGTTGGAGTCCCGGCGGAGCAAGAACTTTTTGTGATTCAATGTTTATTTAAAAATTATAATACATACAGTAGGTTACTATCTCAGATAAATTTAACAATTAATTTTACTCCATAAAACATCTGCTTCGCTTTATTTATATCCTTTCCCAGTATAATATATTTATAAATTATACTTAATTTATATTATTTCAGCCTCAACAGTTACTACTAACTAACAGTTTAAATATTCTTATTTATCCGCATTTACTTGCAATTTCTGGTGTATAACAGATTTTTCCTGTATATATTTTTGTAAAAACTAGATTATAAAAAAATCATTAAAAATAGATAAATATTTTTATTTCCTGCAAAGCGATATTATTCAATATACTACATTTGGCGGAAATATTTCCTTCTTTTATACTCTACAATGTTATTGCTGTAACCAATCTTGATGTTAACAATACATCATTTAAGTGAAGCCAAGCTAAGAATAACTTGGCTTCAGCTAAGAATAACCGTAATGAGGGAAGGTTAACAAAACTGTTCAGATTCTACGAATTGCTGCACTTTTCAAATCAAATGCAGTCGTCCGCGTCTACCAACACAATGGTTTGTTGAAAATCGCTATTCATGTCATACCTGAGTATTGGTCCGTTACTTTATAGCTTTCGGTTACATGTATTTATTTTAAAGCTGTTGTAATAAATATAAATAATAGTTTTCACTTCGTCAATGACAACATCAAAATACAAAAAAACATTAGGAATAAGTTAATTTGTTTGGTGCATGAATAGTTTTATTTTATTTATTTGCAACCTAATGTTCATTTCTGCTCTATATGAACAATAATACAAATAAAATTACTTCTCACGTAGATTTTTCTCGCACAAAGGTTTATGTATTATAAATATCAATAGGCTTCTTTATTAGAACTAAGATGAACCAATAAACTAAGTTCCAAAGAGCTTTTAATCAAGAGATTTTTCACAAACGATCAGACAGGTATACAGTCTACTTATTAGCTTTTTAACTCCAAAATCAATAGGATTTCCATGGAGTAACAAGAAACTATATACCATGTTTAATGTGTCTAAGACTTTTCTGTCAAGAGTTATTGCCCAGAAGAACAGATGGACGGACTGACGTTCTATATTCATTTCATGGATCAAGAGAAATATGAATACCAACTTTCAAGTATCTAGGACCTTTCTTAAAATAAACAAAATTACCTTTTTGCAAAACGTGTAACATGTGTATACTTATGTAGGAGTAAACTGAGCTTAATTATTGGTTATAAGAATATTAATTTTCCTTGTTATTTAATTAAAAGTTTTATTTTAAAATTGTATTTGTCTAATTTCGCCATGGTACGGTGTGTACTCTTAAATATCACATATTAAGGCATATTTGTTTTAGAATCGAACTTCTGATATGATGGTATCTACAAGTTGACATACAAAATAGCGATTTTCTTGTAAAATATTGATAGGGAACCATATTGATAGAGGTGGATATCTAGTAACCGAAGGCGGAGACTGTTACAGAAGGTGGTCTGAAAACACCCGGGTTTGTAACCTAGTTCAGTTGAGGAACTTCAACGACAACATTAAAAGTTTTTTCTGATCACAACGTTAGTTTCCCTGCTCATGAAGGAGGTCGGTAATGAAGTTTAAGATGATATCCTTATACTTAAAAAAGGGACGTCCGAAACAACAAGAGTCATTGATCACAAAATTATGATTATGCAGTTTAATATTGTAATATGTATACAGCAGTTAGATGTTTCAAAAGTCTTTATAATAAAAATGATCTAGACAAATAGTTTGCAAGTCTAACTATTCTTTAATAAAACAAACGTATTTTACCCGAGCGATATTTTTTCGATCGTGATCACTTATTTTATAAGCAAATTATTCGTACCATGCTCATTGTAATTCTTATTTCCAATTGCATAAACCTGATCCTTACGTAATAGAAGACACGTAAATAAAGAAATAAATTTTTTCACAAAAATGAGTGACGATATTTATTACATACGTCCGCTCCTGGTACTTATTTATTATATTCAGATTTAATTAAAAAGAAGGTTAATTTATTAAAATCGAGATAAATATAAATTTAACTATGCATTAATTATTTTTCATTATTATGAAGAATTATAATTATGATAGTGAAATGAAATCGAAATCTAGAGTCGTTGATAACTAGAAACTGGTTCCTGTTAAAATATGGATTATTTTATTTTTTCAGAGCTCTGAGTATTTTGGAAGTTAAATATGTATAAAAACAAAAATACTGTTGAAGAGTTTTATTCTTGTTAAAAGTTAAAATCCTTTTATTCCGGAAGAATCAAAGAACATTACTATTGCCAAGAGCGTTACTCAGAATATTCTTCATCATCGTTTAAAACTTTAGACTTAAGTATTTTGAAGTTTCTAACAACGTAAATTGTACAAAAACTTTGTTTACTAGACTTTAACTGGAAGAGTTTCAATATGACGTTTACCCGTTTTTAGTGATAACAACTCATTAATCAGATTTTGTTCATCACAATAAGACCATTTTATTAGTATTATTATTAAAATTAAGATTATGAATAAAGAATCTGTTGAATGTATGAGGATCATGTTTGTAGACTTGTATTATGTAATGTAGAATAATCATTAGAAATGTTCATTAGTTGCTAACCGAATTACCAGGCTACCAAGAATTTAATCTGAGTTTCAAATCACGTATGTATGATTGTTAAAAACTTATTTATATTTCTCACATTGGGTGGCGTCTTATTGTGTTTCTCCACCTTCTTTTCTAAGAAATCACATGCATTCAAGCAAAAGCTGTTTTATGTGTTGAAAGTGTTACCTATTTAATATTGGATTATTTATTTACAGTTATTAAAATTTATAAATTATATATTGAAATACAGTGTTATTGTTAAACGTAGCATTATGTTATCGTATATTAAATATGAAACACGATTCGGGTACATTTGGAGGTGGAAAGTTATATTTTGTAAAAATCTCATTGTTTACTAATTGCTTAAAGAACCAAACAAATCTAATTCCATCAAATTTAGATTTAACAAATATTCATTATTTTAAATAGACCGAGTTATTAATTATTACACATTAATTATTTGAGTAAGATGGTGAGTTCTATGCCATCCAACTTTACGGACGACTCGTATTATGAATGGATTGAACACGCAGCACTAACTCTAAATATCAGGCTGCTCCCTTCCAACCCATTCAATTCTTAGAGTAGTCGAATTTCAGTTCATTCAACCAAAAGCTTCCAATATACATGACAGATTATCTGGTATTAATACGTATGTAATTATTACATATTTTAAACCTAAAATGTGTAATTAGATCATTAAGATAGCCCCTCCCAGAAAGCACTAAAACTGTAAAAAGGGGATATGGTTAGTGCTTCAATCCCCATCGTTAATACTCATTTGCCCTTAGTCCTATGAGGAAAAAAACTGATGGTGGGGATAATTTACACTATGATGAGATACGATTATCCCGATGAAGTACAATTTTAAAATTGGTGCTAACGTATAGTGCTTCATTCCCATCGTTAGAGCTCATCTGTTTTTAGCACTATCGGTAATAAAACAGTTGACACAGATAGGTTAATGGAAGTTATCCCAACCGCAGGGTTTTGCCGATAGCACCAAGAGATAAGATTGCCACATCTTAAATATCGCCGAAGAGGCTGGTGATATATGTATAGTAACATATTCAATATTCACAATTTGAAGACTTTTTTATTGGGTGTGAATGTTTCAATATTAACACTTAAAATTTTACTGAATGGTGATGGATTGGACTTCTTGTCATACTATTCTCTACGAAAATGTCATAACTAAATTTATAAGTAGTAAATTTTAAAAAGTTAATAATTTGCATTTGTCGTAAAAGGGGACCTTTTTAATTCTTACATGCTATGGCCAATATATGTAACATTGTTTTCGGTTTGAGTGCTTTTGGACGGATAAAACAGCTACTCGTAATTGAATTTAAGCCATATGTATGTATATATCTCTATGTATATATATATAGATCAAATATACGCTTTCAATACACTAGTTTACTTTATTACGTATTCAGTGGGGTGAGTTATGTTAATAATATAGGTAATATTGCGATACATCTAGGACAACCAACATCTCTGGCAGTAACATGATTGAGGAAGTTGTCAGCGTATTCGTGCGATAATATTCCGTGTTCCCAATCGAATTCTGTTGTGATTGGCTAGTAACTTTACTAGCCAACCACAACAGAACTTGGCTCATATTTTGTACTAGCTTCTGTATTTGAGGAGGAGTTATAAGGTCCTGGCGTGTCTTTAATATAGTCTTCAGTATTCAAGGTTTATTATAATACATGTTTTTAAGAGTTATTGCCGAATTTTTTACAACATTCGGTGTCTTATCTGATGATCTGAGATAAATTTTTGGCCTCTATACCTCTTCATCTGCACGGTTCATATTGGAACCTCAAAGTATAGATGAACAGTCTACGCTACGGTAATTAAATGGTTTCTGTCTGTCAATTTATACTTGATATATTTCTCTATGATCGAGTTTTACTGAGGTTGTTTAGTAGTGTATATCTGTAACGTCCTAGCAAATCCCCACATATGTATACTCCTGGCTAAGCCTGCCAGTCGTTACAGTTAAGCTGATGTAATAGTTTTAGTAACTCAAGCAAGATTAGTTACAGATTCTCACTTAAACTATTTATAAGTGAAGAGAAACTTTGTTCCAAACTATTACAATGGGTTTCAAGCTATTGTTAGGCTGTAACATCCCGCCTCAGTTCACACAATAGCGTCTTTCACGGAAAACATTTCCAGACTTAAATCGATACGAAGGCCTACTACAGCTCTACTCTGTAAAAGTGTATATGATTACAAAATTTATAAAGAGTACAATCCAGGGGTATTTTTCCTATTTATATATTAGTATAAAACTTACAACCATTTTGGAAAAGTTATAACATAGAAGAATTACGTGTGGGAATACGAAAAATATTAATTTAAATTTGTTTTCATCGTTTAAATTAATTTATCAGTTATTTCTATAATTTAAGATTTTTTAATTGTACTAACTTTAAATGGGACGTATGCAATTCTTACTTTTAGAAACTACACTTTTCCTAAACTTTTCTCCCTTTACTGCATTTTCCCATTAATATCTCTTGAGACCAAAGAATAAGTTATAAGATGTTTTTAAAATTGATTTGTCTTTCATACATGAGAATTATGTCATACACGTCAAGAGTTGTATTTTCTCATTAAAAGGTAGCGTGGTATTGATGTATTATTATTCGTTATTGCTGAACTTATTAACGTTTTGCAATTTCATATTTCACATATTTTCTCGAATCAAAAGTGTTATTGTAAAATTTATAGTTGTTATTGTTATAGTTATTATTATTATAGTTATTATTGTAAACTTTATCGTTCCATTCGTTTGTTCTTGATCCGTACGACGTCAGACATTTTATTTTGACATTGCTTGTAAATTTACTTTAACAAAATGTCAGCTTATTTTATTTTATTTTATTTTTATTTTATTTTATTTTCCAACGGCAGCAGCCAATTTACAAATACAAACATAGATAGTAGATACAGCGGAAAATAAAATTAATACGAACAGATGAAAAATCTACATAAAGTAACAAAATAGGTATCATACAAAATTTGATAATAAATAATTAGTATTCAAAGATGTAACAAGTTATAAATATCCAAAACATAACAAAAAATAAAAATAAAGATTAACAACAACAATAATTATTCAAGTATGGAGCGAAAATAAATAAATTGTGCTAATAAATTAAAATATAATATATAACATTTAACAAATAACAGTGAAATTAAATAAATACAACATATAATACAATGAACATGCACTTAACACAGATTAAAGCTAACTACTGTAGGTCTTAATCACTAGTCCCTCACAGAAAGAAGAGAGAAGGCCTGCCGGCAAACCTGGTGAAGTCCATCGAAGAACAGGTCACACCCAGACGCAACCTGATTTCCCAGGCGAATAAAATCCTTGCGAAAGGACTGTTGGAAGTCGAATTTGGTTGAGTGGTATCTTCGACCCAGCAGATCTCGAGATCTTGTGTTTGCCGGAAACTCTGAGGTCGATTTCAGCTAGGAGATCTGGACAGTTCATGCGACCATTCACTATCTTCCAGAGAAGGACAACATCAGCCACGTCACGTCGCAGGGCAAGAGAGGTGGCAAGTTCAGATTGCTGGACAGTTCCTCCACAGGCACATCAAGATAGGCAAAACCCAGCCGGACACCAATCAAGCGAAGAAAACGCCTTTGTAGAGCCTCCAGTCTCGTCCCATTGCCAACAGTGTAAGGCGACCACACGGGACTTGCATATTCCACAAGCTGTCTCACAAGGGAACAATACAGAGAGCGAAGAGCAGAAGGGTTGTCGATGCCTCTGGAGAATCTTGCTATGAAACCAAGCATCTTGTTTGCTTTGCTACTGATGTGGTCTATATGTCCAGAAAATCCCATGTCGCTGGCAAATATAACGCCTAGGTCTTTTATACACTGAGACCGTGGAATGGATGTACCAGAAATGGAGTACACGTATATGACTGGGGATTTGATGCGGTGATAAGTTATACAAGAGCACTTACTGGGATTTACAGACATGTTATTCCTGACACACCAATCCTCAATTCCGGAAAGGCTATTTTGAATTTCTTGAGAGTCTTCTGGTGTAGACACAGCGATGAAAATCTTCAGGTCGTCAGCAAATTGTAAGGCCTTTACAGTTAATTTGTCTAGTAGGTCATTGACAAAGACATTGAAGAGGCAAGGTCCCAGCAAAGAACCTTGTGGAACTCCTGAAGAAGGTGAGAACTGAGTGGAAGTGGCGGAACCAATCCTCATGACCAGAGAACGTTTTTGAAGATAACTAGAAATCCATGACAAAAGAGGTTCAGCCACTCCGTAACCCAGCAACTTAGACACAAGAATTGTGTGGTCGACCTTGTCGAAGGCTTTTGCCATATCGATGTAGGCTGTATCAACTTGGTAGTTCTTGCGAAAAGCAGATAAAACATATTCTTGAAAGAGCAGGAGGTTGGAGACAGTAGACTTGCCCTTCATAAAACCATGTTGGGAAGGATGGATTATTTTGGATAGAAAAGGATTCAGTCTATCTACCACGATACTTTCAAAAACTTTGCCAATTGCCGGCAGGCAGAATAGTGATTGGACGGTAGTTCCGTATGTCGCTGGGATCATTTGCTTTATGTAAAGGAATGATGAAGCCCAACTTTAAAGAGCTAGGGAAGATTCCTTTGTTAAGTGATTCATTGAACAACAACACTGTGAGGGGTTCAGCTAAGAGAGATCGGCAGTGATGAAGCATAGATGGCTCCCTTTGTAGTGTCCAGATTCTTAAGCTTGCTGAGAACTTCTTCTGTTGAGGTTGTTATGACACAAAGAGAATCGAAGAGGGGATAGCTAAAGCTAGGTGAAACTCGTAACGAGGGAGAGTAAACTGAGTTGAAATAACTGGAGAACAGCTGACAAATGCTTGTTGTGTCACTGGCTACTTCATCATCTAAATGCAGACTAGATGGCATATCAGGAGTATTTCTTTGAGCTTTAACTAGTCCCCAGAAAGCTCGTGGATTAAAAGATATGTTTGATTGAACATTGGACAAATATCGAATGTGGCATTCACGAGACAGCGACCTACAAGTATCTCTCAGCCTCGAGAACTCATAATAATGGGCAAGATTGAAACTTCTCTTGAAACGTGCATGCGCAGCTTTCTTTTCGATAATGCATGTTTTTAGGTCATTATTAAACCACCTAGGGAAGCGTGAGATACCAAATTTCTTCAACGGACTTGCATTTTTGATAATTTTCTCTAAGGAACTTTCCAGAATGTCGAACTTTTCATCAACTGAGATCGGCTGGTGAATAAATACCATATCTGCCTCCTGTAGGGCTGTAAAAGCAGCTGGGAGGTCACATTTCCCCAAGTTGTAGCCGCTGTAGCTATTGTCACAAGTAGAGGGCATATAGCACTCAAGAGTAAGGGACAGAGGAGGATGATGAATTTCAGGTTTAATCAACCAATCATTAGCCCTGCTAACTTGCACCTCACTATCAGAATGAAAGACCAAGTCCAATGTTACTCCTCTATGGTTTTGAACATGATTTATCTGGAAGAGAGAGTGCAGAGAAGACATGTCACGGAGGTATTCGCTGCAATGTTGAGGGAGGCCAGATACAGGTAAATTGACATCGAAGTGAGGCAAGTTGAAGTCTCCAAAAATGAGTGTCTTCTTTGGGAAATTTGCCAATTCGACTGTCTCAGTAACCACATCACAGAATTCACGGTAAACAGAAAGAGGACTTGAAGGGGGAATGTAGACACAGGCCAGAAGAAGATCAAAACCAAATCCTAATTTCACAAGCGCAAAGACGCTTTCGATGTTGAATCCAGAGTATAGTCGCTTAGACAAAAGCTTCTTACGAACTGCAAGTAGGGTTCCTCCACCAGAACTTTTGTGACTTGTAGCAGCAGACCTATCACATCTATGAACAATGAAGTCTTAACGAAGCTTATAATATAAGAATTCAACTAAACTAATCTAGTTTTAAGTAATAAATAGAAATATTATTTTTGTAGCATAAATTCTTCAGTTAATATACCTCGATGAGTTTTGTGTACAGTGTGTTTGGTGACAGTATCAGAGCAAAACCCAGGCTCGGAGGCAACATCTAATGAACACTTTGGGATTTGTTCTGTTTACTCGTACTTTGTTTACCTTTCTTTCTGCTCAGACCGAGAGCTTCTGAAAGTCTATTTTAGTCTTTGATCATAACTGAGGTTATATTTAAGAACCACTAAACAAGTTATGCCTAATTACGTTAAAATATAAGAAGGAATATTGCTAAGTACTCATGTATCTGAATACAACACTGCGAAAATAAGGGGCAAAACAAAGAATCTATTATGTTATGTAGAATTTGCATAGAATAATGCTTACTATTATAGAATTATATATTGTAAATTTCGTCGTATTGCAATTGATAAATACAATAAAAACTATTTTATTAAACTCTAGCAGATGAAATTTTAGCAAAACGTCTTACAGCAAAGTATTTAAAGCTAGACTGTGAAACAGAGCTAAAAAATTCATAAAAAACCCCAATATGAAACTTACGTTAGAATAAAAGGATTGTAACTGATTATGAAGATATCATTCCTGTAAAAATTGAAATTTTTATACGTTATTTCTTTATTTTTCATCACGCAATTTTACCTGGTATTTATATAACATTAAGTTTCTGAAATAATAATACTTTAAGTAGAAGTAAACAAGTAAAACATATATAAATTATATCTCAGCCATTACACATTGGTTAGGCAAACAGAAAAGATACTTAGAAATTTCAAGTCATTCATTTTAGTATATATACTTTTTCGTTGACATTAATGTTTCAAGATCAATACATTTTCATTGCTATTTATAGCCAAATCTTAGCTGTGCCATCGTTTGTATATAGATTTTGTGAATATGTTAATGATTGCGATATTCAAAACTTTCATAAAATTAGTCTGAACAACGAATTAATTGAAACAAGTCTAAATATTTTGTTGTATAATAATAATGCTGGAGTTTATTAGCGAATGTATATTTATTAATTTATCAACGGTAATACAACACCATTTTACAAATATGAATATTAAGATGGCAATATAAATTATAGGAAAACATTCAAGAGTGTCAACAAGGAACAAAAACTATAACATGTTGGAAAGCACGCCAACCAACATGTGCAACAATAAGCCAGGTCAATATGCAAACTTAATAGACTAAAATGATTCGATAAATAGTGGTAATACGAGGAAAAGCATATAAATAATCATAACCATAACAGTATTAACAATAATAGCAATAGCTAACATAACAGTAAGAATGAAACTACGTCAATGTACATAAACATAACGCAACAAGGAAGCTCGTGATAATAAATAACATTAATATACTATATAAGGTAATCAAATGAAATAAAAAATAATAAAATATAAGGTTTACAACACTGTAAGCAATAATATAAAGACCAGAAAGTGAGTTGGTCAGACTCAGATGCAAACGAGAGGGCTTTCCTCCTGAAGGTCTAGGGGCAGTCCAAGGAACTCCAGCTGAGAGACATTCCCCAAGCACATATGACGGTGGTTATATTCGTGATTATAATCATGTACGGCTGCTATCATATATTAAATAACTTATAAGGTCGTAAGATTTTTAAGTCAACTTCAAAGCCATTTTAATTTTAAAAGTGGTCTCAATGTTACCACTATTAATATTCCCTCCAGGGACGACCAGCTGGAAGTACGTACGCATCTCAATCTAACCTTAACGCAAACCAGAACGGAGGTTGATCACGTGGTTGAGGCCATCATGACGACAGATAATCTGGTAATCACATTAGATTTCCCACCAATATTACTGTAAAATGTGTAAAATGTTGTTATCATTCAAATTGCTATATGATATCAAAAATTTAAAATACAACAACATATAAAATGGTACTTAAATTAATTAAAAATATGACTGCGTTGTCATATTGTAATGTTAACAAAGAGGAATTGATAACATTTTAACAGGATTTATGATTAGATCATTGAGAGGGAATGTGTCTCCTGATTTTCTCCTATCCATATAGTATGGTCATGTACAAGGTAGTACATCATAAACTTCAGTTTGGGCGAATTGTTCTTACGCTCACAAATTATTTGTGTTAAACAAATGCTGTCCGCCTTATCTGTTGATGCTGACTGGCAGGCACACTGCGAAACATTTTTTGTTAGTCTAAATACCCTTACTCTACCGTCTATGTATGTATTTTATGTAAAGTTCTTATTTATGCAAATTAAAACTTAAGTTAGTGACACACATTCATATATAACAAGAAATAAACATAATATAGCAAACAATATGCATGTTTTCAGCGACTCAACAAGGCTTTGTGTATCAAGGAGTTAAAATTACCTGAAAAATTCAAAATTCAAGCAAATTCTATTGAATAAATTACTGTATAATATTTAAGATTTGTATGGTGTAATAGCTACACTATTTTCTTAATTTTATTTTTAAATTGCGAATTGACGATTGTCATGCATTTTGTAAAATATCAACGACAATAAAGAATTTTGATTCACACAATTTGTAAACTTTGACACACACACACACACACACACACACACACACACATACACAAATACGATTTTTATATATTGCTGCTAAAATTACGTCTATGGCTAGGCTGATGATCTTGTCATCATAAATTGCAATAATTACAACAAGCAAAATCTAGTATTAGTTTAGTAAAATATGTTTAATCTTCTTTTAAAACTGTTTAAGCCTCTAATTATTGATACACACAACTACAAAATACAATACTGGTAGCACAATCCGAAAATTATATGAATCCAAACAGAGAGCAGTTATTGAAAGAGAGCTGGTTGGCAGATCTGTTTTGTGGGATGAACGGAAATTACTGCATTCGTCAAATCAAATTCCGTCATTCGCGTCAACCAACACAATTGCCGTCTAGGTCACACTGCATTATCGATCTGCTTCTCTTACTGACTCATAACACTGAACATAGTTATTGCTCTGTATTTATATAAATAAGTATATATATATATATTATATATATATATATATATATATATACATATACAAACACATGTATTGACAAGTATTGATTCATCGCTTAGTCTTTATGCACGAAACCTGATTTATGTTTCTTTAAATCAAGTCTCTGCGATGTATTTTATTATTTTGCGGTGTTGTTAACAATTCTGGAAATCACTTATGTGCAATAATTTATACATTTCAATATTTTTATTTTGTTTTCATACTATCTATTACTTTATAATTAACTCGCGTTATTTTCTAGTAAATACCTAGTGGTATCATATGCAGGTATCTTATGACAACATGCATTTCCTCAGGACAGATGAAGAGATGCGAGAAACGCGGACGGTGTAACAAGAGACAGATGTATGGATAGTTCCAGTCTCTATCATTACACTTGACTTCACATTTTCTCTGTTAATGTCATATGAGTAATGGCTTCTGTGCTACAGGTGTTTTATATAACAGTTAAACGTACTTTATTCAATTTGAATTGGTTTTTAAGTTGCATATAAAAATCGTTATAAATGAAATTTTATTCTTATTTTAAACCATGGGTGTATAACTGATAATCGATTTGACGTTTCCCACAAAAATTAAATAATTAAAAACTTCATTTTATGTTCCGTTATTCTGTGTTATTTTCCATGAATTCAACTGTTTGTTGAATAATCGTTTACAACAACAAAATGTACAAGCTTGCATTGTCTCTTCCATCTAAACAGCCATTGATTAAATTCTGGGTTCTACTTCCTGTGTTCCTCATATTGAAACTCCATAGTTGTTAAAACTTAAAAACGTAGTTTATTTGGTTTTGGACCTGTGGAATAGATGACTTAATAAGAATTGAAAGATGGGCGCATTTAAATTTTCTTGGGTTAGCGTTAAATTACACTTTACTATTATCGATATAGTAATAACGAAAAACGATTTTTTTAAGCACGGTTATTAAAAATATCTGTAGACATTATAAACAAATTTCATAAACTTGTGATAAATTAATGATACAACCACTATTGATTAAAATGTCAACTGATGTAGCCTGCTGACCTAGTAGTCGCGTTGATCAAGTGGCAAATCATCCACAAACTATTTAACCAATATTAAGTGTTCTGATTTGCTACGACGACATAAATAGTTTCTCTAAATGACGCTTGTCATTTAGACTTTAGTATTTAAAGCATCAATAAACCATCGTATTTATTTATCACCAATAAAATGTGTGAAGTAGATCACTAATTTATAGATCGATACATTAACCAGTTTTATACGTGTTAAATATCACTAATGTTCACATATAAAGTTCATGTCAGCCGGAACATGCACAGAAATTGGACACGATCGCTCGACTTATTGAATGGGTTTGAGCAGCCCGTATTTACAGCTGGTGTAGCGTGCTAACAAGATTTCATCATAAGAGTGGGCCTTTCAGTTGGATCAAATAGAAAACACAACGTGTTATGTAATTCTTCACGTGTGCGAACAACCTCGGTTTAAATTGGTCTATTTTACAGAAATTCAGGGTGCTGTATTGTGTGCTCTAGTTCTTGTTTGCATAAGTAATTTTATTTGTTAAAAGGTGTTCAGCAATCAATGTTTAGCACATTATATTAGCACATTAGCACATGACAGTGTGATAATGCTAATATAAAATATAAATTGCATTTTTGTAAATTATAGTTATAAGATACCAATCACATATTTATTCCCTACATGCTATATTATATTACTTTACACTATCCATAATGTAATATGTTATTTCAAATTGTATTTAAGTACTGTGGAAAGTTAACATACTGCCGGTTAAAATTAACAATGAAGAACTATCGGTTTTTAAGTGAAAAATGTATAACTATAAGTTTTGAAATACGTAGTTAAATACAATAATTAGGTATTATTGGAAAAATGTAGAAGTCTCTTTTAAAGAAACTAGAAACTGTTGATGGCATTTAAAACTTTCATGCACTTTAAAAGGAATGAAATTAATCTGAAAATATTAGAACACCACCCACTGTTCTATAACTAAGTATACTTTACCCTGTAATCTTAATATGAATTAACATTTTCTTAATATGAACTCAATTTAGAATGGAAATTTCAATAAATACTTTCCACCTAGTTCAGCAAAAAATACAAAGTATGCTGGACTACCTGTCTATTGACCAGTTAGCAGAAATGTTGTAAATAACATAAATTGCTAGAATGAATAACATTTTAAGATTTAACAGATTAGTATAAAAACATAAGAAAGAAGATTTACAACAAAGAGAATATAAAACATGCTCTCTTTTTAGTTTTAATAATAGGTGTTCTACATTATATCTCTAACGCAAAAATCACAAGATGTTAACACAAGATCACTTTATTTGCTTTGAAATCTTTATATAGTAAACCGAGATGACTCTTAAAAAAATATATAGTCCCTAAAAACGTGCCGTAGCTGCAGATATAAAATTTTTGTATTTCTTCATAGCAAATTTATATACATTGTGTAGGGCAGAATTATACAGTCTACAATAGACAGGTACTATTTTTTAAGCATTATGATTGTAATGATCCGAAACATTAGATTTATATATTTTTATAAAGAACGACTGTTCGTAAACCTTAAGGAAGTAAAATGAGTTCCTGTGAATCCAAAGGATATAAAGAAAACACGTTTTTATTAGCTAAAACCTTGTTAAAAGTAATGATAGGTGACCTAAAAAACTCAATCTCTTATAGTAGCCAGTTTTTGAGTTTTACATGATAATAATTCTTCCATTTTATTCATAAATATTAATAAGGTTTATGAAATTGTATCTAGTTATCTTTTATTTAAATAACTAAGGGTAAAAATAGTTTATTTATTTCAGACACATAGGAATAGATGTACAAGGTAATATTTTAAATTCAGATTAAATAATAAAAGTAAATAAAAAAATATTATTCTAATAAGTGAAGGAAGCAATCAAAATTATTTGCTCTATTTCAATATATTTGAATCCTAATGATATCTTATATCTTAATTAACATTATTTTTAAAAGCTAAGAAAAGGATTCTTTACCTTAACTTTTCTTATTCTATTCACTTCTAGTCGAGAACTTCTACAAAATATCTCTTCTTGCTGAAATTGCTTTCTTACAACAGCAAACACTTTCATTTCCTGGGTAAACACGGATCTTTGTACTTTTCTGATGTGGCGTTTATTAAACATTTATTCCAAAAAATAACAAAGGTTTCAGATATTAAACTAATATAAACTAATATAAACTATATTATTGATTGGTTATAATAATATAATAGTTAAAATTTACTAGAAAATAAATATTGAAATAGTTAAAATTGTATGATTGGGTCCGAAAAGTGACATGACAAATATTAGACAAAACCAATATTAATTGATATCGGTCATTCATTACGGTCGTAACCACACTGATGTAGGAACAATCGATATCTGTATGTTTATTTACGTGTTTATTCGAATAACAAATTACAGGTGTTTAAATGTATGTATTTAACTTTATATGTACACATTCATTCAAATTGTATAAATGGCAGTAGCGTAAATTAATTAAACAAAATATTAAATTACCAAAAGTACTCAGTGTTGGAGCAAGTAATTAAAAAACCATTAGTAATTCATCTTAAAATGCATAAAGAATCTTTTGAACATGTATATAAAGTGAAAAACAATACGAAACAATGAATTAATAATCATTCAAATTCGTCAAAATTAAGAAATTTAGAAACACGCATGTCAAAGTATCACTAAATCAAAATTGTCTTATGGATTGAATCTTCGAGAATTAATTTAAATCATTTGAATACTCGTCACAAATTTACAACCATAGTTAGAAATTATTTATTTATCTGTTTATATATGTATAAACATAATGTATATATGTTTATATATAGTTATTTGAAAAATATATGATTAGTAAATATAAATAAACATATATATATATATATATATATATATATATATATATATATATATATATATACGTTAAATTGTATAAATGGCAATAGCCTTATTTTAATTTCAATAAACATTGAATCGCAAAAAGTACTTGCTCCGCCGGGAGTCGAACCCGGATCTCTCACTTGCTGGATGAGTGTGATACCACTACACCACAGAGCCGTTACTTTTTACCACTCCATTATTCTGTATTTGGCCATATCTGTCACATATGCGTTTAAATAACCAAACTAACATATGACTAGAAAACCAAATACCTGTCAAACGAATTTTATTTACATTTATCAAATATTTATAAGTGGCAATAGCCTCATTTAATTTTTCAATACAGAAGGACAAGGAATAATACCTGTTAATATTTGTAAAGGGCTCTGGGTCTCTCTCTCTTATAATATATACATTGTAGTTATTATATATATATTATATACATATATATATATATATATATATATATATATAGTAAGTTTTAGTGACTAAAATTTTATTCATTATTATATTTATATAATAATGATAATATATCATTATTATATAAATATAATGATGCATAAAATTGAAGTCACTACGGTTTACAATATTCTTACTTACCCAAATTGCCGTTTCTATTGCTGGTGATATAAAAGATTATTCTAGTAAAAAAATCTAGATGTATGTATGTAAAATTCCGATAGTAGGAGATCATTATAATAGAGAAATCTTCGAACTTCCCTGCAAAGCCAAATTATTTAACCTTAATATAATTGGCGATAATGTTAAATTTTATTCATACTCTACATGTTATTTCTGTAGCCAAGTTTTTATGTAAAAATATATGAGTTAGGTATAAGCCAACCCACGAATACGTTTTTATACAGGTGTACATAAAGTCCTGCACGGGTATAATATTTTCTACTAAACGATAACAGATAAATAAACAAGATTTGGTACATCAATACTACACCTAAAAATCTACTTTTTGAAGGAACTATCATTTTCTGTAATATCATGGGGACGTCCCACAAGGAGTCAGAAGGAAATCTTAAATAGGAGCATAGGTCAATATGGACATCATTTTAAAGGGCTTATCTAGCAGAGTGTAATGCCGCAAACCGCACTTCAAAAAGATTGATCCAGTAAAAAATGGCGGCTGTTCAAAGATTTTACTTGGTTACATTTTATTAGTAGCCATAAACCCCAGTAAAAGGAAAACTGCAACCAAACGAATACTGCAGCTAACTACTACATTATGCTTGTCAGTTGTACAGAAGTGAATTATGACATTAGTTATCCTCAAGGGTTACAAATTTGGTCCTAATATATTGATAACGGGGAAAACCTGATAACAAGTAACAATTAGAAATCTCAGCGACCTATGACGATCGGAAACACTTCCTGTTTTCATAAAGTGTTGAACAGTTCTCCCTACAGTTGTTCTAGAAATTGGCTGCCTCTCGTGAAAGTAGTCATTAAATAAATGGCATGCTTCCTCGTGTGATCGTCTATACGTTCACGTTCGTCAAGCGACATAGTGTAGTTGAAGAACTACAAGCAATACGACAAACTCTTTTGTACTAAAGCGCACTGATAAAATGGATGGACAGCACTACTAAAAACAAGAAAACTAGAATAGCCTACTATGAATAGACTGGCTAATAGGAAAGTCCTAACTGCGACCCAAAGATAAGAGATTTCTAATTGTTACTGTTATCAGGTTTTCCCCGTTATCAATATATTAGGACCAAATTTGTAACCCTTGAGGATAACTAATGTCATAATTCACTTCTGTACAACTGACAAGCATAATGTAGTAGTTAGCTGCAGTATTCGTTTGGTTTGCAGTTTTCCTTTACTGGGGTTATGGCTACTAATAAAATGTAACCAAGTAAAATTTTTGAACAGCCGCCATTTTTTACTGGATCAATCTTTTTGAGTGCGGTTTGCCGCATTAAACTCTGCTAGATAAGCCCTTTAAAATGATGTCCATATTGACCTATGCTGCTATTTAAGATTTCCTTCTGACTCCTTGCGGGACGTCCCCATGATATTACAGAAAACTGATAGTTTCCTTCAAAAAGTAGATTTTAGGTGTAGTATTGATGTACCAAATCTTGTTTATTTATCTGTTATCGTTCAGAAAATATTATACCCGTGCAGGACTTTATGTACACCCTGTATAATTGAATTTTGTTGAACTGTTCTACAATTTGTACGGAAATTGCTGCATTCGTCAAATCAAATGCAGTCGTCCCAGAATATTGATCCGTTACTTTATAGCTTACAGTTACATGTATATATAGGAGAAATCTATGTACCACGTTTCATGTGTCTATAATATTTCTATCAAGAGTTATTGCACTGGACAGATGGGCGGACTGCCCATTGATATATTAACTCCAGACTCAATAAGTTTTTCGGTGGAATAGGAGGAAACTTTGTACACATTATTGTGTATATGCCTTTCTGTCCACAGCTATCCCACATATGAGCAGACGGACGGAATACGAATTGATTTAAAAAAAGGAATTGCAACATATTTTTTTTGTAACATAGTTGAAATATTATCATGTTTAGTGTTATAGTAAAGTCTCGTCCAAGTCGGCCGCGATTGATAAACAATAGGTAAGTCCTCTGAAGTGATGCATACACAATATAGAAGATATTTTAAAAGTTATCTAAAAAATAAACAATATTTCACTTTTTGTAAAACGTGTACCATATGTACACGTGTAAGTATTTTGAAATTAATTATTGGTTATAGAAATGTTATGTTTCCTTTTTACTTAATTAAACGTTTTATTTTCGCATGGTGTTCCTAATATTGCAATGCTGTAGCTTGTAATCATAAATGTACCAAGGCAGAATTTTATAAGAATTTTCTGTTTTAATTAATGAAAGTAGTTAATTTTTTTTAATGATGTGTTAACGCTTGTTAAAAGTTAAAATCCTTTTATTTTATTCCGAATGAAAGAACGAACATTATTATTGCCAAGAGCGTTATTTCAGAGTTCTTCATCATCGTTTAAAACTTTAGACTTAAGGATTTTGAAGTTTCAACAACGTAAGTTGTACAAAAACTTTGTTTACTACAATTTAACTGGAAGAGTTTCAGTATCGCATTTAACCGTTTTTAGTGAGAACAATTCATTAATCACATTTTGTTCATAATAATAAGAACATTTTATTAGCATTATTATTAAAATTAAGATTATGAATCTGTATTATGAATGAGAATGATCATTGTAGACTTGGCATTATCTAATGTTGACTAATCATTAGAAACGATCATTATTTAATAACTGAATTACCAAAGAACTAAGAATGTCAAACCACGTAGTTATGTAAGAATGTCAAAACCTATTCATGCTCTTACATTGGCTGGGATCTGATTGTCTTTCCCAGCTTATTTTATATTAAATAACCCAAATACCAGCAAAAGCAGTTTTGATGTGTTCAAAGTTTTGATTATCTCCAAATCATTTATTTACATTTAAAAAAATATAATTTCTTAGTCATATGATAAAGAGAACCACCCTAGTTAAAATTATAAATGCGAAAGTACCTGTGTTTGTTTATTTTCCTTTCACGCAAAAACTATGAAACCATTTGTACTGAAATTTTACATTGAAATTTTTAGGGCCCCTGGGATGAATATAAGTCTATTATTATTACAAAAATCCATATGGGCTACGCCCCACTGGTCTCTACAGTAATTAAGTGAAATCGTGATAGGTGTTCAAACATATAATTTTGCTTATAAAGTTTGGTTGAAACCGCGAGTTTGTGCTAGTAAAGTTATAAATATGAATTGAAATAAGGTGTTAATACTTAATTGAACATAATGTTATAATTTACTTAATATTACACAAGAGTCATGGAGACTTGGAAGGGGGGGAAATGATCATTTTTGTAATAATTTTACAAAATACCTGATTCTTTTACTAACTGGTTACAGAACCGGTAAATCTGCGTTCTATCAAATTCAGATTCAACACATATTCATTCATTCAAATGTTTGAAGGTCCGAGGTACTTACAGATATTAATTATTTGAGTAAGATGGTGAGTTATATTCCATCCAACTTCACGAACCACTCGCATAATGAATGGATTTTACCATGCATCACTAGTTCTAAATATCAGGCTACTCGCTTTCAACCTATTCAATACTTAAAGTGATCGAGTCCAATTTAAGTACATCCATCCAAAAGCACCCAATCACCATGATGTTGCAGATAATCTGGTATCTGTACGTACGTTTTTTTTCACAAATTTTTAAAACATTAAAAATGCAATTAGATCTTTTAAGCAAACCAGTTCATAGTTTTGTAAAGTTGCCCCTTCCAGAAAGCACTTCAATTGTAAAAAGGGTAACCTATGTGGTTAGTGCTCATTTGGTCTGGGTGCTATCGGGATAAAACTGGTTGATTAGGCTAACCTTCCAGGAAGATAAGGTACGATTTCCCGATGGTATAATACAATTTTAAAATTGGTACAGTTGGATAGTACTTAGTTAGACCTTCAATTCCATCGTTAGTGCTCATCGTTTTTTGGCACTATTGGGAACAAAACAGTAGGCGCAGTTAACTTCTCGGAAATGTTTTGCCGATAGAAACCAAGAAACAGATTGCCACGACCAGATGAGAGTACTAACGATGGGGACTGAAGCACTAACCACATATCCTTTTTACAAAATTAGTGCTTTCTAGACATGGCTAACTTCACGGACCTCTATTTTGTACGTTATAAGAAAATTATGTTGGTTTACAAGACTTTATGTTAGAATAAAAAGGTCATTTTTTTCTGTGATGTGGCTTTAAAAGAAAAGGCCTAAAATGTACAGGGTTCGGCAAAAAAACCTCCCTGGTTTGAGCAAGCCACCACGTGAGTTGTAGTGTGGGTAGAGATGTGGAGGGGGTATTGTTCCTTAGCGGCGTACGTGCCATTTTCAGTGTTCGCCATGGCTTGGCTCTGTGAGCATCGGGCGTTTGCTGTGGAGGAGTTTATTAAAAATGGCGGTTCTGTGATTTCTACTCAACGAGCGTTTCAGATTCGATTCGAACTTGGCTGACGTGATAGTGTTCCTGATGCGAAAACGATTAGACTGTGGGTGTCAAACTTTAGACAAACAGGGTCAGCACTAAAAAGAAAACCAACTGGCCGACCTCGTACTGCAATAACACCTGAGAATGTGGCGCGAGGGAGAACATCCATCCAACAGTCTCCAAAGCGTTCAGCGGTTAAACATGCAGCTGCCCTGGGATTGTCAGAAAGAAGTGTAAGGAGAATTCTGCCTAAGGAATTTCATCTGCATCCATACAAAATAATGGTTGCCCAAAAGTTGTCTGAAGAAGATTATGAAACTCGCAGGGCTGCACGTGACTACATTTTTCAAAACATTCCCCTAGATGCTGTCTTCATTTCTTCTGATGAAGCCCACTTCCACTTGCGTGGAACTGTTAACAAACAGAATTTCCGCTACTGGGCTGCAGAAAATCCTAGGGAACTCCACCAACAACCACTACACCGCCCAAAGTCACGGTTTGGTGCGCAGTTGCGGAATTTTGTGTGGGGACAGTACTTTTTTGAAGAAGATGGACAAACATTAACGGTCAATGCCGATCGCTATTGTCACATGATAGAGACATTTCTCCGACCCAAGATCAACCAGTTTGTTTTAGACCATGAGGAAGTAGAAGTTTTGTTCCAACAGGACGGAGCCACAGCTCACACTGCTCGGCGGTCCATGGAAATGTTAAGAGAGTTGTTCCCTGGATGTCTTGTTTCTTTAAGAGGAGACATTTCCTGACCCCCAAGGTCACCCGACTTATCACCTTGTGATTTATTTCTATGGGGCTACCTAAAGGCTGAAGTGTACAATATCGTCCCAGAGCTCTGCAAGAACTAAAAGATGCCATTAGGCAGGAAGTGGCAGCCATTCCAAGGGAAGTTACACGAAGAACTATGGACAACTTCAGAGAAAGACTTCGTGAATGTCTTAACAATGGGGGACATCATTTATTGGACATAATTTTGAAAACCAAGTAAAGTGTACTAAGTGATGTAAAATAGCATCATATAGGCTATTCACAAATATAAGTAATTGTTCTGTATGTTTCTTATTCTTTTTGAAAATGCCTTTTGAAATCAGGGAGGTTTTTTTGCCGGACCCTGTATTATTTGGTGTTTCATTTTCAAACTAATGGATGCTTACAATCCAATACCCATAAAGCATATACTGTAAAATTAATATTACTTCATTTTAATTCGCTTTATTCCTAGCTTTCTAAAACTTAACGGAGACATATAAGAGTCAATACATTGTCTACAGATTTACATATCTTATCCTGTGTAATAGAATATTATAAACGACATGTTCAAGAACATGTAATTTGGTTATAACATTTGTACAAATATTGAAAAAAGTATTTTTAAGTGGGTACCATTGTCACTCAATGAATTTATACTTTATATCTAACGATAATCAGGTCATGTTTCGTAACGATTAACAATATATTGATTTAGCTAAAATACTCTTCTATAACCAGCTACATAAACGTAAATGAGGGAGAGTAAGTATATAATTAGCAAAATAAAGGGATGATATAGCCTGTTTAGCTCGCTCTATTCTCTCAAATGGGAGCTGTGAACGGATTATATGACCTAGTACAACCTCTACAGTATTGGTGGTATTTGATTCTTCTTTTACCACTACATTTAATCTCAAACAGACGAGAACTCACTGTAGGTAGTGTATGAGACGCTATATCAGAAAAGGTAATATATGGATGTGTATAGGGAGTGAAAGTTCTGCCATCAAACTAGTAGTGGTGGACGTGTTTACTTCTGAGAAATAAAAGGAAACTGAAAACCCAAACGACGATAGAGATGTCAAAATTGTTTTAATAGGACGCCTGTAAAGAGATCTGTGTGGCGCGGCATAGGCGATTTAAGGGGTCAGGAGCAGGGGCATAAATTGGACTATTCCTAAATCGTGCTTACACTGATACGGAGATGGATAAAATATTTACACATACATAATGTGTGATTCAAAATGATCAATTGAACTGAACTGATCGTGAGCGCTTATATTTTGAGCTGGTGTTCCAGCTCCCGGAATGGGGTTTTGCCGGGTAAATCTTGTTGTAAAGAGCACAGCTCGCTCCACGCTGTTTTATTTGTCTTACATTTTCGCATGTTCTGAAGAGCACGTAATCGAAAAAATGTAAATGTATTTAAATCTGTAAACCATTCTAAAACAGATTATATTTATTTGTTACAATTATTAAAATAGATAAAAATAATTTAAATGTTAAAATATGCAAATAAATAAGATATTACTTACAAGTACACAACAAGGTTTACAGTAAAAATTCCCTCGATGATATATTTTGTTAAATTTATGCGTAAAAGAACATGAGTGACAGAAGAATCTGAGGACAAACAAACAGAACGAGTGGCTGAGTAAGAACAAGGAGCTGTGTTTCTACCACCTTTGTTGCCTTTGTTCACTTGCTCACATTGTGTAAAAATCTGTTAAAAATCTTTTAGTAAACGTTTTGTATACATATAACAGGCAGTTACATTTAGTTTTGATAATTTTTATCTTACACTTTATTTTAGATAAAAAATCATGTTAAGTACTGCCTAATACTCGTATCAATAACATACTATTTACTATGAGGATATGTATTATTGGAACATTTTAAATCAAAACTTAAATTAAAATAAAAAAATAAAAACTTTTATAGTACATTTGTATAAAACATAAAAAATAACAAGACTTATTCCAAATCGTTTTAAATATTTACAGCTTTTAACGCGATGACACTACTTATAAAATCTATATTCCCAATGCTTGTTGTTAAAAAATTAATTATAACACAAATACAAAAACTGTGGGATATTAGTACTATAATCCTAATATTTAAAACGTATTTTAATATGGATGAAAATTTTCATATTAAACTTATGATATAGTTAAGTATTTATTATTTTTTACATAAAGTTCTTAATTAATGAAAAAATGCAGAATAAATTAATTCAGAGTAAAAAGCATGGGGTGCTTGATATATTAAATATTGCAATCATTCTAATCGGTAATTATCTTTGAGAGGAGACTTATGGAATGTAGTAAAATGCACCACACGCTTTTTACTCTGAATTAATTTATTTCTGTTAATAACTTAAATGTTATTATAATTTTATTTTGAGGTGATTAAACTATGAATGATTGTTTTGCCTTCTACTACCATAGTATAAACTCTTTGTAATTAAAAATTATTTTCTATTTTTTAGTTTGGTTAGCTTATTAAAAGTATGTTTTTTTTAGTTTTTGAAAGTATTATTTATTTTTCCATTTTTTAGTTAGATTTATCAATTAGTTTCTTGTGGTATTTCTTACGAATCATTCCGCAAATCTCATCATTTCATTTAAAACT
>NW_025778957.1:0-32146 GCF_021130785.1 Homalodisca vitripennis | reverse complement strand
TTTTTTTTAATGTTTGGTTTTTGTTTGTTGTGTCCGAAATTATATTTAAATTACTCTTCAGTGTGTGGCTCCATATAATCCTAATACCACAAATTGAATAACAAAATTAACATAATATATCGTATCCAAAATCATGTTTGATTCAGGAAAGTACGTGCAGAATCACATCAAAAATTAATAAAAAACAACATTAATGGTTAGATTGGCTAATTGTGTATTTTGAAGACTTTGTTTGTATACATTGGGCAGCTAATATTTAAAAAGTGTCTTTGTAAATTAGAAGAACTCTTATCCTCAAATCCAAACTAGAGGAAAATATTAACTAAGAAAATGTAAATCTAATATATGGAAACCGATCATACTTTAATTTAAGTATAAATTATAAATTAAAAAAAAGTAAACATAGACAAACTAACTAAGATTAAACATGCTACTACAGAATTAATACGTATAATAAAAGATGTCTTTCAAATAGCAATAACAAAAATTTAAGGACACATAACAAAAAAACAGTTGCTCTGCGCACAAATTACATTACGCAAGTGAAACAATAATTTAAAAACAACAAAATCACTATTAGCAATACGATTAAGGTTCTTTAATGATGGAGAGAAGAATAGTCAGAACGTTGCTTAAACAAAAACTCTTCAAGTAGAACTGGAGTATTTTTGCGAGACTAGCTTCCAATTGAAATCAGTTCTACAACAAATATAGAAAACCTATTACAAGTAATAATTAAAAAGAAAACGAATACTCATTCCTGAGGGCATTTGTTTAAGAACACCTGAAAAATAAGAAATTAGTGAGGAAAATAGTAGTAAAAAACTGTGTGGTTATAGTTTAAAAAAGTGGAACATTAAAATTGATCACCAGAATTTTTTTTTTTTTTTTAAAAAAAAAAAGGGGGGAAGATTATGAGAGAGTTACAAAATTCAAGTAGAGGATTTAAAATCACAAGACAAAAACACATTGAGAGATTATTGAATGGACAAAAACACTCTACACTACCAGCTGGAAAAGAAACAAACAACGAATAGGAAGAGTGGTATCGCGGAGGAGGAAAAGGAAATTTACGCTCGGAAAAGGATGAAGGAAATATTGGGAGTGGATAAAACGAAGAAAGACTACAATAAATTTATAAAGTGACTAAAGTGGTCCAATGTAGGCCATAAAAAAAGAAAAAAAAAAAAAATTATAAATCATTGCTATTTACAGATAATCAAGTATATTAACCGTTCATTAGCATTGAGACACTAAAATCTAAGAGTCTGAAGTAATACATTGTTTGATTTGAGATCAGTTTGTATTTGTAAAACAGTTTTTAAAACTTTAGCCCCATGTTAAAACTGGAACCTCGGATTTGCCACCATCTTTATGTCTAAATCATTGTCATATATACAAGATGCACTGTTTTCTTCCATCACTAGTCCAGCTACTGATGAGTTAAAGCCAAATCTCAAATCTTCAACAAAGATTCGGATTTGAGAATTGATCGATGGGATTCTACGTTCGAATCTGCAGAGATCCGCCGCTTCATTAATCATCGGCTGATTGACAGTACACAAAATTACCAGTCGTTAAAATGTTTTTTATTTTACTTAAAAAAAGTATTATACTTGCATTTAGTATTTCCTGTAGTTTCGTGTTTGTAGTGGCTTGAGTCAGATGCTTTTATTCGCATACAAGAACTGTCGCAAATTACCAATCACAAAAATTTAATTTTGTTGTAACTTTATGTATGAGAACCCATAAATAGGTAACCTAATGAACAACTTATCGTGTTTATGAAAATAATATTTTGCTTTCAGTAGGTATTTTGCTATATTTATTTTTGTGCATTGCCATGAATCTGCCTTGTTTATTTGCAGACGACCGCTGCCAATTACTGATTACTATAACTTTTTTGTTGTATATTTTTTATGAAAAAACCGTAGATAGATAACTTAATTACCAAATTATTGTGCTTTAATAAATAATATTGCTTTCAGTTTCTAGTTTCTATGATAAGTCTATGCAATGGCACTTCTAATCTGCAGGGATGTCAGGATCTAATTTTTGTTCATTTGTAATTTTTGTGGTTATGTAAATATTTCTTGTCTGAAATATATAATGTTTATACTTCAATAGTTTTTTTTTTATCATGACTAGGGTTGGTTTAAAATTTTTAAACATTTTTTAAAGCTAAAATAATTTGTAAGTTATACAAATTCTTGCCTATTTTTTTTTTTTTTTTTTGCAGATTAAAAACATGTATTGTGGAAGCCCATATTTTAATGTATCAAATGACCATATTTAATCTGTAAAAATAAAGTCTAGAAGGTAGAGGATAAGACTTTGTTCTTAAATCACAGCTATTTCTCTGAGTCTCTCTGCAAATTCCTTCACAATAGAGTGGTATTCTTGAATTACTTGTTGTATTAAGATATGAGTCCTCAAAGATTTGAGAATGACAGAAATTGAATTGGTGATCATTTGTTTAAATCATACTTAATTCTAAAACCCATTGGTGTTCAAATTTTGAGAATCGGAAATCTATTTCATATAAGATTCGGATTCGAGAATCGAAAATTGTGGATTGGCCCTAATTGTGGATTACTAATTCTAGCTCAACCTTTTGTGTACTAGAGGAAGAGCACGGGATTTAAAATAGAAGGTTAATATTTTAGAACTGCCCAAAGAATCAACTTGGAAAAAACTTTGGCTATTACAGATGTGTAAAATGCATCAGAATCCAATTAGACAATTGCAAATGAAGCATTCACAACTGGTTCCTAAAAGTAATCTATTTCATTATTAAAGTAAACAGATCTTTCTTTTGCAGTTATGGTTAAAAGAGGAGGTAGGGTTTTGACCCATATCCACTCTTTTCTCCATACTTTGCTCCTATCTGTCCCTCAATATAAATGGCTGGCTGGGTGAATTTTTTTCCAAACAAGAGTTGAAATTACTAAAGCAAATTCTTATTTTGCTTGTCTATCATTACCTTAATATTTGGTAATTGACATGAGTGCAAAATAAAGTTGAAAATGAAGGAGCATGCACCTTGTCTAAACGAAGATGGTGAGAGTGTTGATGTAATTCAAAAAAAGCAAAAATTAATTGTAACTAAGCAAACACATTGTTGCACAAAAAATACTTAAGTTAATAAACGTATATGCAATAACACAAGAATGGTTTGATCCACAAACAGATGTACATTAACGCTGGCTGTAGAAAAAAACTGTCTTTAGTTTTATCACATAAGGAGCAATATCAAACCTCATGCGTTTTTACACTGTTTTTAAACTTACTGTTATGGAGATGTCTCATTTCAAAGATATAATTAATATGCATCCAAAATGTTTTTTAGCATTTTCGTAAAGTGTATGTATACATTTTGAACATTTAAATGATCAAGTACCTTAAAGTTTGAAATTTTTCTGAATTACCTACACAAATGTTGAAAATAATAAAAAACATTTGTATTTTATAAATGAGACATTTACCATACATTTACAACTAAAAATGAAGTCGTAAAAGTGCATGAGGTTTAACATTATTGTTAAGGCTACAATCAAATAGCCACTAATACGGTTGGTATTAAGCTGGGAATTTTTACTTAAATAATAAAAAAACTTTATTTTTAATATTATATACTATACAGTAAAAATGTAATAAGGTGGTAACAAAAGGCTTACATTTTTAAATTATGTAAATTTTTTATACTTTGTTTTACTCTACACTAATCACAAAAATACAGTATTTATTCCATGTCAAATTCCTTTGACTGTAAATATTATATAACCATAAAGAGAAATTGGCAATTTTTATGAGTCTCGAAAGAGTTTAAATGTTACAAAACAACAATATAACTGTTTTGGATCCTAAAATGTTTACAATAGTATATTCTACCATTTACTCTTTTTTGTCAGGTAATTAATGATAATTTTCCACATTATAATACAATAAAATATCACAGACTCTTATTGTTTTGAAATTTTCGAAGTAAACAAAATCTAGGATATCATACGGCTCTTTTTACACTTTTTAAAATTACAACATCCATGATCTAGTCATGCACCACCCTCATACATCCAGTAATCTGCTACTTTGATAGGGTGTATCTGCTATTTGTGTCCTTGAGAGATAATGCTATCTGTGAATGCCCTTAGTCTTTGAGTCAGTTACATTGAATCTTGTTATAAACCAACTGTTAATATTAATGATTTAATTGTGCAATGCAACGTAAGGAAATACAGTGTGTCATATTATCATTAGATTAAGAAGTTGAGGTCTATTTTGGTTTGGTATGATAAGATTAAAATAAGAGGAGTCGTTGGTTTGGAACAGTGTCTGCCATTACAAGGTCAATTTTGTGCAATTGAAAAAATAAAACATTTATCTTGATTTGATTTTTATCTTTTTGAGGAATTAAAACCGTAAATTGGGGTAAATATATCAAGATGCCGTCTAACTTAAGACAACATGTTTGTATTATATGTCTTCTCTTATTGTGTGGCTATCACAATAACCCCGTCCTGAACTTCCATTTATAAGGGAGGAAATTGAAAATGTTTACTGACACTGTTGTACTTTACTTCAATCAAAGAAAAACCTCTATTAGTCCATCTGTTGGTCTATGTTGCCAACAATTAATGAAGATTACACAAGCTACGTCATTTCGGATTTCCAGCTCAAAGAATGTTGAAACACGTTTAATATCCGGTGATTGAAGATGGCTCTCTACAGCAAGATTTCAAGAATGTAATCGTATTAACAATGTAACCTTCTATACATATATCAGCCATTTCGGTTAAAATGGCTGACTTATTTAACCCTTATAACATCACAGACGCTGTATGGCGCATAGACAAACTATCTCCAAACGGCAAAGACGCGGTACGGCGCATCAACACAAAACTGCGTCTATAGCAAATTTAAGTTCCTTTTAAATCTGATCAATGTCACTAACGGTATGCGTCAACCATGTGTGTGGGTTATTGATCTATGTCAAGCGTCAAAATATAGCTGTCGCGTTACATTGTTTGAAACAATAGACGCGGTGTCTAGACACTCTCCCCGCCACACGGCACAGACGCCGTACAGCGCGCGCGCTTTTGTTTGCAGTTTGGCTTCAGGTAGTGCGTGTCTAACCATCGCTGAGTCGGTTTCCTTCGTCGTGTTTTCTGTTTATATGGTTTTTATTTATTTGTTAAAAGTATTGATATCTTAGTTTTAGTATTCATTTAGTGTTTTTAGTGTCATTTTAGTGTTTAGTGTCACCTATTTAGTGTTCATTATTAGTGATAAATAACATGTCTCGTAACATTGACGATCCTGAGTATAGTGACTTTATAATTTTAAAATTTTTACTTTTTTATACTTACCATAATTATAGAAAGTAAAAATAAAAATGAACTTTACACATTAAAATTTTTTTTTTTTTTAATATTGTGCCGTTTGCTGGAAGTCGTGAAAAGTTATACTGACGTTATAAGGGTTAATACAAATATATCTGCCATATTTAAGGTTATCTACTTGTAAAATATTCATATTTATTAAAATTCGAGTATTCGATAGTCAGATAGTTGTATGTGTTTTGATATTCTTTTGAACAACTATATTTACTTTCATTTATTGTTTCTTTGACATTTGCATGACCAGTTCCAATGAAACAATCTAGTTTCCATAATAATCACTGTTATCATATATTACTAATGTTCTTACGTTGCAAAATGAGTGAAAGAGGATGAAATATGTCACCAGTTAGTGAAAAAAACTGAATGGAATGGAAGTAAATGTTGTGTATGACATGTTCAGAGGCGTAGATAGTAGGTAGAAACTGATGTGTAACATAGGTTTTCATAATTAATTATAATTAGATGGTCAAATGGACACCTATTTGTGTCACTGTTGTATTTTTGTGTGTCTAGGCCAACCTGGGTACAAATGCTGTGACGCCTCAACAGACCGTGCTGATGAACGGGCAACAGCAGCTGTTGTCTCCATCGTCTGCTACTGTTCCCCCCTCCCCTTCCCCTGCCACCCTCCAGGCCAATGCGTCACCTAACAAGTTTGTTGTCACCTCCGACTACATACAACAATGTAAGTGCACTTTTTTCGGTCTTGGAAGTGCTTAGTTTGTTTGTTTTTGTTTGAATGGAATACTTTCTATATATTGCCATGATTAGAGCAATTCCTGTTGTACGGTTAGTTTGAAAATAACAATTATTTTCACATTCAATGTTAGTGGTATTATTTAATTATTTATTTATTTAACTATTTGAACTGACTTGTTCTAAGCGTAAGAAAAGAAAAAACTCGGTACTAATAAAAAAAACTGCTTTATTAGAAAGAACAGACTCTATTTGATTTACGATGATCGGTTCTTGTGTTGTGCCTCCCAAAAGGAAGCGATGTCGCCGGGAAGGAGGCAAATCTGTGCTTATCTACTATTTATAAACAACGTATAACAATCTAAATGTGTTATTATTGACGTAATGACAGCAAACTTTCGTACATGTTACATCCGGAATAACAGCTGATCGAAACAATGTAAATTGGCATCCGGAACTTAATGACAAATCCAAAGACTATTAGAGTATTAACAGACAGTAATTTTTGTAAGGATCTTTTAATTTATCAATTTAATATTTATGTATTTCTACTTGACAATGAAACCAAACGCACTGCATTTAAAGCATCTTGTAAATATGGTGTTTGTTGTAACAGCCATCAAGAATGCACTGAAACAAGAGAACTTGAACCCCGAGATCGAGGAGAAGCTGCTGCAACTACAGAGGTACCAGCAGGAGAAGCAGGTGAAGAAGGAGGGAGTCGCGCCAGTCAGTCCTGCTCCATCACCCGTTGCGCCAACCCCGCCCGCTAAACCTGCACCGGCCAGGAAGCGGCCTTCGGCACCGGCTCACGATAGTACGGAAGGGGAGACTCCTAAGAAGAAAGTGCAGAGGGTAGAACATAAGGAGGGCAAGTGAGTACTGCTTTGAGATGTCATTGGGGTTTTGAGTATTTCTTGGGGTGCGCAGATTTAATGTTATGGTAATTGTAATTTTGTTCAAGAATCTTTATTAGTCATCATAACATCATTAAAATGCATTGACACCGTCACCAAAGCTTCAATAGAATATTAGCTCTCAATATATTAAATTAAATGTTAATTCAAGTGAAAAACCAGACTGGCCGAGATGAAACCATAATAGCTTATGTTTAACTAAACACAAAAGTTAAACAATCAACAGTAAATACAATGTATTTATTATGAATGTATAAACAGATTCTACAGAAAGTAAATTAATAACTGATTTATCAGAGAATAAATAGGTAAAATATTCAATAATAGTTCAAACAGTGAAACATTTAGGTAGACTACAATACAGATAGGTTTAAAATTAAAATTAAACAACTATGACAGAAAGTGCTAGATATTCATCTATACTATAAAAAGGTCTAGTTAACAGCCATCTATACATCACTGATTTGAATTTACTAAGACAATGTTATGACTGGCAAGAGGTACTTTATTAAACAAACTGATACCAATAAAAGAATACATAGATTATAATTTTCTTAATCTATAATAGGGCTAATCTAAATATAAGCTGCATCTAGTAGGGATACAGATGAATGTTAGTACAGATGACCAAGAGAAAAGTCACCAAGATTCTGTTTTACTTTAATCGGACATGAATAAATATAAGGGTTGATAACTCTAAGAGCCTTTTTCTGTATTAGTAAAACTTTTTAAATATTATGACTGTACCCCATAGGATGATTCCATACAATATGATGCTATGAAAAAATGTCATGAGCATGCTACAGATATATGTGACAAGTGGTTGTAAATGGTAATTTAGTAAACACAAAGAAATCATTATGAACAGAATATATCTCTAAACGAGTGAAATTTTGCAATTAAAACAGTTAACATTAAACATAAAGTGCCAGGTTAACATTGATTAGCACTCATCAATTATCAAAAAATAAAAATAATGTTTTCTCAATGTTTATTTTATTTTCTTTTTCTATGCAACGAAAGTAGAAGAAACTGCGTATAAATATTTTTTTTATTCTAAAACAAAGTATTTAGTGCCCTTTACACGAATCGTCAAGATCTGAATTGTTTGGATTCACCATTCCTGAATTCTCATTTCGCAAGTTTTATATATCCTAGAGAGAGAGGGTAATAAAACACCTGAAACAACACAGCACTTTATCGCTCAGTTATACACACCTCAGTGCTTGGGTCGGCAGGAGGATACATACGAGGGTCTTCCAGAAAGTAAAGAACGTTTTGTTATAAGTCAATAAAAACAAAAGATAAGAGCATGAAAAATTTATTTATAAATACTTATAAACTTACTCTATTTTTCTACAAAATCGCCGGAACTGTCAAGGCACTTGTTGTAGCGTGGCACCAGTTTTTCTATACCGACGTTATACTGTTCTGCCGCCAAGGAATGAAGCCACGTTTTTACTCCTTCTTTGAGGTCTTCGTCACCCAAAAAGTTTTTTCCGCCTAAAAACACTTTCAACTTTGGAAACAAGTGATAGTCACTCGGAGCCAGATCTGGACTATACGGAGGGTGTCCGAAGATTTGCCATTTGAAAGAATTGAGTTCTGCTTTGGTTCGTGCACTGCAATGAGGCCGAGCATTGTCGTAGATCAGCACCACTTTCGACGACAGCATTCCGCGTCGTTTGTTCTGAATAGCGCGGCGAAGCCTATGCAAGGTCTCGATGTAGGTCTCTGAGTTGATTGTTTCGCCTCTCGGCATGAACTCCACATGGATTAGGCCTTTTCGGTCCCAAAAAACTGTTGCCATCAATTTCCTGGTGTTCAAATTTGGTTTTTCTTTTCCTGTTTTTGTTGGTGAATTCGAGTGATGCCATTCCATTGACTGGAGCTTTGTTTCCGGGGTTCGATAGGAAACCCAAGTTTCGTCACCCGTTACGATGCGGTCAAGAAACGCATCACCTTCTTCGTCATACTGAGTCAAAAACTCAAGAGCTGCTCCCATCCGTTTAGTCTTGTGGACATCAGTAAGATTCTTAGGCACCCAACGAGCACACATTTTCTGATAACCAAGACGTTCAGTCACTATTTCGTGCAAAAGCGACCTTGAAATTTGTGGAAAAAATTCCACTAGACCACTCAAAGTGAAACGACGGTTTTGTTGAATTTTTCCATCAACTTTCGCTGCCAACTCGTCAGTAACGAGTGACGGCCTTCCACTTCGTTCCTCGTCGTGCACATTAGTTCGACCTTCCTTAAATTGAATGCACCATTTTCTCACTGATGACTCGTTCATCGCATTGTCACCGTAAACTGCCTTAATTTGCCTATAAATTTCAATAGGTCGAACATTCTGTGCATTCAGAAACCGTATCACACTACGCAGTTCACACTTGGCGGGATTTTCAATTAACGCCGCAATTTTAAACTTTCACAGGAGACGCAAACGTGACCTCACTGTACCGCTACTCAGCCCACACTGAGGCAGAAGGTGTGGCTAACGAACAAGCTATCTACCGCGGTGGTGGGGGGAACTGCGCCGCCCGTGATGCGCAATCGTTCTTTACTTTCTGGAAGACCCTCGTATATACGCTCTTGCGGCACTTTTACGGTACTACCAAACTGCTGTCTGTGAGACAAAAACCTATCTAGCGTTGATCGATAAGCACAGAGGCGGTCAGGTGGAATGCAGTACATTTTTAAACTACTGAAACAAACTTCTTGAATACTCTATCAGACTAACTCAGAACTACACAAAACAAGTAAACAATCATTTTGCGGGTATTCGCAATTACAGCATTTCGAGCATGTTCAGCCCTTGTACTTATGGTGCTGCAAGGGTTATAATAATTAATATTTTCATAGGAAATTCAGCAGTTTTTTCCATTAGTAATTAAATTATTTTTAGGTTTAATATTTCACCTCAAAGTATTAACTGTTGGACTTAAAAAATGAGTTGTGTTCAGTAATTAATACAGAGTGTTCATTTTGAAGGAAGTATATTTTGAGAGCATCCTTGTTGTAGAAGTGAGAGAAGCAGTGGTGGAGGCAAGGGTGGCAGGTCAGGGAAGCTGCAAGAAGAGAAGAAGCGGCAACAGATACAGACCAAACTGCAGGTCCTCTTGTTCAGGCATAAAGAGTTACTGAAGAAAGACATTCTGAAAAAGAGGGCTTTGCTGGAGAAAGATCTGCAAATCCAAATACAGGTAAGTTTAAAACGTTATATCCGTTTAGTTAGATTCTAGTTTCTTTTGGTGCTACAGCATTTGCTCTACTGTTATATACTGAAGTGAATAGTTTTACAGGAAAATATGTTATATTTTCGTGAGAAAACGTTTCTAAGCAAGACATAAACGTTGTATGTTAAAGTAGTGAAATGATTATTATATGACATAGGCCTATTTACAATATCTTGTATATTTCAGTATTAGTTTAATTATTGCGTAATAATTGGACTTGTTTTCATTATTTTGCTAAAGATTTCATGTAATAATACTAACCGAATTAAATAACAGTTAACAAAACTGATCATTGCTCATATGATTGAGAATAGTGCCCAACCTTTAGGCTGTAAGTGCATGTGCAAACATGCCTGAACCGGTGAAGGTTCATAATACTTCCCTCACAATAAAGTATAGTCCCCAAATGTTAACAATCCAATTGAACTAAATGACTGGGTTTGTTCAGATTGTTTAGAGAAAAGAAGTCAAATCTAACTGTTCAAATTTTGGAACGACAAGATACTTCCAACACCAATTAAAAACCACAGTTACACAACTAGTGATGTTACGTAACTACTGTGTATTATACAAAATGCACACAAATTTCTAGAGTGATTCTGTCAAGTTTAAGGCTAAATCGCATAACCACTCAGTGATGCTGTAGCATTAAAAGAGATAACAAATTCTGCTGTAGAAGAAAAGAATTCACCTCTCAAGTATCCGTGTAACATTCAAATTATTGAGGATAATATTTGAACTTTAAAAATAACATGGACAAGTATCTTAATTAGTGTTTTCTTTCGCTTGCTTTCTCTATGAATGATGAAATGTGAAAAAAATGTCAGTGTAACTTATATTGAAGTGCATTACAAGTTAAGACCATCAAAAATTAAATCTCGGATCAATCTAACAATAAATAATATTGTTCTATATTCAAAATTTGTATTTAAAATTATTTTTTAATAGTTTGTATGCCGTACTAATGATTAATCGATTGTATGACTTGAAGTCGTCTTTGCAGCAAGAACTGACTTTGGAGCTGGCGGCACGCACCAAGGTTGAGCGCAACAAGCAAGATGACACTCCGCCTGGCCGAACTGAGCGCACAACAACAGGCAGTGCGAAACGGAAGAGTGCACCGGTCCATGCGCCCCGGCGCAAGAACAACAAGGCTCCATCCGCCGTTCCACCATCCTCCAAGCCATCCAACAAGAAGGAAAAACTGTTGTGCCTGTGTCGAACGCCATATGATGACACCAAGTATGTATTTGTAGGCAATTTAGTGAGAAATGTTAAAAATGGGGTAGTTGAGCGATGTTTCTTTATTTTGTTTCATCCATTCCAACAGTTTCAATGAGCCGACGAAGAAGAGCAATGATGGGCCCAGTGGCACGATTTAATTGTCGACTTTTTTGTTATCATCTCAGTGTATGACTAGGCTAATTAGCTAAAGACTGCTTGATTTTTAATTCTTTCTGTTGTATATTGCAACACTCTTTTTCAATTAGATTGTTAAGGACAGAGATTTGATCACGTTAGATCAGAATAGTGTAATTACTACTTACTAATTTTACTGACAAAATACTTTGTTCAAAATCAAATCAATAATTTGTTATTTAATTAGGTCTGTATTATGATAGATTTATACAAAACTCAGAGTACATAAAGGCCAAAAGGAGAACTTCTACATGAGTAGAGCAGGTTTCTACTGAGTCAGTACAACCTTGTCCTATGATATGATGTGTGCCTTGATTTTAATTGTGATTATGTGGAAGTATGTACAGTTTAAAAGGTATTTAGTTAATGTTGTGTACTGTGAGTGTGGGTGTTGAGGATGTGATTGTTCACGGCAGGTTCTACGTTGGGTGTGACCTGTGCAACAACTGGTTCCACGGCGACTGTGTAGGCATCACCGAGGACATGAGCAAGACACTGACGGAGTTTGTCTGCACAGAGTGTCGACACGCACGTGACACCCAGGAGCTCTACTGCCTCTGCAAGCAGCCCTACGACGAGTCTCAGTAAGTATATGTTGCCTCGTTCAGTAAAATTACAATTTAACCCTTCGCAAGCAGCCAAAAATCTGCAAAATACCTTTTTATGTAACAACTACATTTTTTTATAGAAGCACATTTTTTTGATAAATGTTATATTTTCGTAAATTACCTCTGATAAATACAGTCTCAAACAGTTTTACACAAAAATTATTTCATAATAGTTTGTATACCGTACTGACTAATCATAGTATCTTGAAGTTGTCATAAAACGTAAAAACAAATGTAAAGAAAATACATTGATGTCATGTATGGTATAGCCCACGGTCACAGCATTATTGTGTACAAAATAGGCCATTTAAAGTTTTCTTATTGTACAAAAAAAGGTTTTTGTTCTGAGTTTGAATACTCAAAATTATTAACCCATAAATAACATAATATTCATATCATATTTCAATTGAAGCCCTAAACATTATATACAACATAATTATATTAAGGCAAAACTGATGATGCAATTGTGCGCAGGTTCTACATCTGCTGCGACCGTTGTCAGGACTGGTTCCACGGCCGCTGTGTAGGCATCCTGCAGTCGGAAGCGGACAACATCGATGAGTATGTCTGCCCCAACTGTCAGCGCAACTCCTCCATCAACTTCGCCAACATGAAGAATCTCAACACAAAGGATTTTGAGGCTCTCCGGAAACTCATCAAGCAGCTGCAAGTGAGTTTCGTGCTGAGTGAAAGTTTTAATTTTTGGTCTATCAGTTGTTAAATCTTCTAAAGACACAATTAGTTGTGTCATTTTCTAATATACACAAACATTTTAAATGTATTGAAAGTTGAATTTTTAAATTATATGTATTTTTAGCAGAGGTGTTGAAAAATTAGGGAAGCATTCTTATCTTTCTCTCAGATAAATGTTCTTGCTTATAGAAGAAAAATGCATGATCATTGTGAGGCAAGGCAAACACAACACCTGATTTAGTAATTCACATCTAAGAGAAACGCCTCACAGTGAAAATCTCAATTCAGATACATATCAAGTTCAGTGTAGTTAGCTTTGAATAATTTAACCCTACTAGCAGAAGTCGCTCAGTAAGCAAACCATTTTTGAGTTTTGTGTTAGGGTGTAGTTTCTAAATAAAAAATGTAAATGTAAAAAGATGTGTAAAATGTAATTGGAATAAAATGAACAGTACTCATGTGACAAAATCAAATGTTTAATTAATTTCTTTAATAGTTGTGTTTGTATCTAAATTCAAACAACAAATTTGTTTTTTTTTTTCAATTAATTTACGATATAACGTCAAGTTACATGCAATTCTTACAAAAAACTACACGAGCCTAAAAACAAAAATGTATATACTAGGCTAAATAGTACATTATAATCAAAATGCAATGTTTTTATTTTTAAATGTAGCTTGTTTTAGTAAATATTACTGAGAAATTGGGGTATTGCCAACACAAAAACAAATTGCAATTACAATATAATACTGAAGACATGAATTGAAAGTTTTTGTTTGTAGTTTTGTAAACTTCTTGTGATGGACGTAGTGTTATTTAAAAAATACATTTATAGTTTTGCGAATATTTTTCTTTCTTTTGCCACAAACACACTATTAAAATGATGATACAGTCCAATGACGTATAAGGCGATGTTGCCATATTGGTACTAACCATCAGCTGTTCCCTGATGTTGAGACAGATTAGTAATTTTTCATACACTTAAAAATTGGCAAAAGTGTTATCCGGGTGGTGTAGATGGGAATTAAAACACAACAGCCACTATTAAGCTTTTCTAAAGCGGAGTACTCTAGCAGATATATATGTATACATCCGTGAAAGGTTAATTTATAACCAAAAGGGAGAATGTTGTCAACATGATTCCTGTAGGACGTGGTGTTGGGTACTCAGCCGGTAGCAGCAGGAAGATTACAGAATTGTATCAATTTCCACATTGACAATAGTGAGTTTAACTGTCTGGTTGTATTTCCAGAGCCACAAAAGTGCCTGGCCATTCATGGAACCCGTTGATCCCACCGAAGCTCCAGATTACTACAAAGTCATCAAGGAACCTATGGGTGAGTGAGTACACGTACACGGTTTTTAAAAAAATGTGAAAGATAAAAAGAGTGTATGTTTAAATTGACCATAGCAGAATAGTTCTCGTCGTCATCACCCTGAGTGTTATTAAATGTTGGAAATTTAACAGTCTGAAAAGTACTATCCATCATCGGTATATTTGTTAAAATCAAGGTAAAATAAGTGTACCCAGATCAATAAACCATTTACATAAATTTGTAAAACTGTAATAAAAATTATACAGGGTGTTCAATAAAAGTTGTTCTAATACTCTGATATTTTGTTGTACACATAAAAATGAGCAAACAAATTCATATGAAGGTATGTCCTAACACCTTTAGTTTTCCGTCTATATGTCTGTATGTGTTCTTTATCAGAAAAATTATATGTTTTGAACCAGTTAAAATAGTCATGAATCTTGAGGATTGTAGTAATCTTTAGTAGACCTTTTTCAAAATAAAATATTAACAAAATCCTTTTACCTGTTTCGAAATGTTGGACGTTTAAATTATTCCAACCAAAATAACTCAAAACCTAATGTCCGCCATTTTTAAACGGGTTAAATGATTTTTTTAATATTTTATTTTCAAAAAGGTCTATCAAATTTTAATACAATTAATTGTCAAGTTTCATAACTTTGTTGTAGCTGGTTCAAAAGATATAATTTTTTGATAAAGAACACATACAGATAGATAGACAGAAAACTAAAGGTTTTAGGACATACCTTCATATGAACTTGTTTGCTCATTTTGATGTGTAGAACAAAATACCAAAGTATTGGAATACTTTTACTGAACACCTTGTATATAAGATAAATTGAATTCCTTTTTTTAAAAATGCACTTAATTTCTGAAGAATGTTTTTCCTCGTATTGTGCAAAATTAAGATATAAAATAGTTTATAACTGCAGTAGCATAGCTTTACGAAACTATTCAAAAGCAATATTAGTTTTGATGTAAATTCAAAGTGTTCAATTAAATCTGTCAACTATATAAAATACTAGTTATAGAAGAGGAATTTTAAACTAATAAGACCGGAATTTCAGTGTTGAATTCAATATTGAAGCAATACAAGAATATAAAATTGTATTAATAGATAGAATCTGCATCTATAGACAATGAGGAGATTATGTAGCTTTCTGTCTCGCCCACGTTGAATTAGGGTACCTGACACAATTGGTACATAAGAAGACTTTTTAATAACTATTTCTACTGTTCTGTATACACTAAAATGAACATCATTTATTAATTCGCATTCATCACTAATTTATTATTGTGTGTCTGCAGATCTTCAAACAATCGAGTTAAGGATAACGGACCGGCAGTATAAGAAGCTGAGTGAGTTCATAGGTGACATGACCAAGATATTCGACAACTGCCGATACTACAATCCGAGAGAATCACCGTTCTTCAAGTGTGCCGAGTCCCTAGAAGCGTATTTTGTGCAGAAAGTGAAAGGTTTGCGAGACAAGCTGGTGGACAACAAGTAGTGGATTTGAACTTGTGTTCGGGAGGAAGGTCTGTTTGAATCGATCTCATAAAGTTTTGTTTATTATATTCGCCTCAAGACCTCAGCCACCAACGGTATAAAATCAATGTTTATTTTGTTCTAACAACCTGTTACAAATTTATGCCATATACTTTTGTATGTTTAGTGCTGTTGTCGGTTAGCCGGTTGTGATTAAATTTCAAATACCACCAAAATCAAATGTGGAAATTTAATTTGATTATTTACCAAAATTGGAAACGATTGCCTTATATAGATTTGTAGATGGTGTGTAAGTAGGATGGAGCGGTGGTCTCGCAGAGTCGGCTCTTTGGACAACAAATTTGTAAAGTGATACAGGGTTTCTGTATGTATATAGCCACATGTACAAATGTAATATAGAATAAATTATTTCTAGATCCGTATTGACTCCTAGAGTGTTAAGTGTACATACAGAGCATAATGTGACTCGTGATTAACATGGTTCTTTGCATGGTCGATGAGAATAATATCTTAAAAGAGCTACCACTTGTGATAATTATATAATTTTTATTTTCTATTTGAGAAACAATAAAATTCCAGTGGAAGTCTTTATTGTTTATATTTGTATTAAGAAAACAATAGGAATGAATAGTTTATTTTGGACTTGTTATTGTTTTATTCGTCTTTTGTGTATTTATTTTTGTTTCTTTTTGTGTATTGCTGTCTTTTTTCTATTTACATCCAACATTCCCAGTTATCCAACATTTTAGATTCTCTCTTAGTGAGTCGTATGACATTTTTCAATTTGCCAAAATGTAGTTACCATTATGTTTTTAAGAGCGAACGGTTTGAAATCTAAAACAGTGTTGCCGCGCGTTCCCTTACATGTTGAACTGTTGAGTTTTGTTGTGTTTGGTTGTGAAATTTTGTTTGCCAAATTATGTAAAACTTACATCTGTCTAACAACAAAAACTTTATCAAATGTGTGGTAGAATCGCCTGTAGTCGGTATATATGTTGAAAATACTTGTCTGTATTGCCACAGCTAAACTACTGTTGGAGACTGTTATTAACAACGTAAATTATATTATTATCCAATGAGAGTTAGTAAAATACTCCGAAAATTCCACAGATTTTAAGTCGTTTCCAGTATTTTTAATGAATAAAAAAGTAAACACAATTTTTTTAATTCATAAAAAAGTAATTTCGATTCTTTGTGAAACCAAGATAGATTGTTGGTTAAACAATAATGAAAAAAATGTAATGGGTTAAATTTGATTTGAAAATGGTACTAAATTATTGGTACTATTGTAATTTACGATAGGGCTGGAACTTGAAGAATATTGATTGTATTGTATCAGTTAAGAGAATTTTATGCCGGTTTGTAGGTTTACTAGGCTTTAACAATATTGACATCCTTAAAGAATTTGAAATATAGCCCATTGATACCTTAGATTGTGATGATATTTTTCTCAAATTTAATTTTAATATTCCGTCTTCTTGAATAAAATCTGTTTTTAACGCGGCAGATGTCCTAGTGCGCTTGCTGTCTTATTAAAATAATTATCACTCAAGATAGAGCCGCAGCGAAAGTGTTGAACAATTTTAAATATTCAAAATGGCTAACTGAAAAAAAATAGTATGTAAAAATGTTTTCAGAAAATTCATTTTTTGATTAATATTGTTTGAATGTTATTGATAAATTAATATTGATCATAATAAAATAGGGGAACAATTATTAAGGATTTTTGTAATCAACCTAAATTTTGAGTAAAGTACATTTTAATTCTAGCTAGGTGAGACTAGATGCTATGAGTGTGGTCATTAACCAATGATGCGGCAATGTCACATTTGTTACTCATCGTAGTTATTTTCTCTTTGTTCCCTTTGTCGTGTTGTGGATCCTGACACAAATCGATCGTGTTATTGATTCAGGACATACTAAAGTGGCAAAGACAAAGTAAAACTGGTCATGGATTATACGCAACTTATTGTAACACTTAACAATCGATGACATTCTTTTAATGTATACTTTATAATTACATAATTTTACAATGACAAATGAGTATTGTTCAATCTATTTAATATAATAATCAGCTAGAAGTAATAATGTCAGACATAATAATTACATAATACATACATGACGAAAATAAAACTGGTAAAAACAGTAAGTTATTTTGACGAAACTTAAGCTATTCACTGAATAATTATAAATATTGACAGTGTAACATGGAAACTAAAACTTCAGTAGTTTACATAGCAGACTTCTCCGCTGGTCTCCAAATAGTACGAAAGAATTAATTGTCAGCATGACTTCACTGAAATGCACAATCTTTATTTCATGCGTCTAATTCTTGTTGTTGCAATAAACTAAATTTTTATTATGAATTAACTTACATTCTGTGTAGTAGTCATATGTGAAATCCTCAATTGTTGTGTGAAATATTCAAAAACTGTTAAATATTTGAAATATACTTTTGTTTTGAAGTAATAATTAGGCTCCATGGATTTTCCCTTATGCCTAATGTTTGTGTGTTTTGTTAAAAGCAATGTAAATGAAAATTGTAATACATTTTTAAACATTAGAAACTTTTAATCAACATATTCTTGATAAAAAACAATAACTCCTCACACTATCCGGTCTTAAAACAAGCGTGTTTTAGAATTGGCACTCTGTGTGAATAATTTCAAGCATTTTATGATAGTTTTTTAGTTCCTCTGCAGAATTGAATGTTCAAACTTCCATTATGTCAGACCAAGTGTACCAACCACCAGTATTTGCCAGAAAACGCAAATTAATAATAATGAAGAGCTGGGTGTTATAATTAATTATTTCACCCAAAAATCGATAAATTATTGTTCTTAGGATACTGGATTTGAATGTTTTCCTTAAATTGTAAATTTCTAATTGTTTAAATTGATTTGGAAAAAGTTAAAATACATTTATTCTTATTAAAATGTATTTTGTCATAATTAATATAATTTAATACAGAATAAAATTCCTTTTTCCTATGCATATACGTTTTCTTGAATGATTGAAACAACTAGAGCATGGTCAATCAACAGTTCAGTTCAGGTTGGGCTTTTTTTTGCGAATACGTTCATCTTACTATGAAACTAAGATAAAACCATCCAAATTTGTTCTACTCAGTAAAATAATTCAATAATCCTATCTCAATTTTGCTCCAGTTTGGAAAAGGGTTTAAGAATTGTTTCATTTCACTTCAGTTTCCATATGCTGATATTTTGGTGTATCAAATTACGCAAGTACATTATTTAACCTTAAAAGCAAATTTGTTAACCTGCACAGTATTGGATTTTTACACTAAGATGCTTTTAACGAGTAGGCATTAGTATGTTGCAAATAGGGGGATTTTATCAGATAAATACATTTTACCTTATTACCTACAGATAAATGTATTTCAGTTGGGTATTAATAAGATCTGGTGTAAAGGTTGACACACTGGTAGCTTCAAGTAAGAGTAATTTGAGAATGGGAGGAGAAAAAATATTGGGCTAGATCAAATTCTTTAGCTACAGCCCTAAATGATTTGGAGCCAAATGAAATTCGTTCTAAAAGCAAAAAACTAATTCTTAAAAATCAAAAAATTCTTTATACTATCTGTATCAATGGCTCCAACTTAAAATTTGACTGATTATTTTATTACTTGAACTTCCATTTATGATGTCTATAGATATGCTTTCTCGAGCAATGCTGATATTGTCTGGTTTCTGGACAGCCATAACTACAAACAAAAGAAAACTTAAGATTATTATAGTGGACCTGAACATTAAAAGACTGGTGTTTTGTAACTGCTACAAACCTTTAAACTCATTTATGTCAGGAAACAGAACATGCCAGACGTAACCTTTTAGATGTGACCAAGTTTTATAACATTTTTAATAATGACTTGCACCAGCTTAAAAATAAAATTTCCAGATAGAAAGGAAAATTAGATTGCAAACACATGCACATTTAGTCCCAACATCCGGTGGTTAAACATCCAAAGAGATGTGTTTACTGTGAAAATACTCACATAGAGGTTTGAGTGTTATATGAGAAATGGCATAGCTCATATAGCAATCCTTTGGCAGGGAAATAAGGAAATTGGAAGTTAGTTTAATTAATTTACCTCCAACCAAATGAAGTTGAGTTGCACTATTTGTAAAAAACAATTATTTATCGATATAATTCAACATGTGTTTGATCAGTTTACAAAATTTATAAATACCCATTTCTTTAAAGAAAGAATAATGTTGATTTATTAAAAAATTTAATAATATTCTTAAAATAACAGAACAGCTTTATTGAAATTGAACTGATTGATTACTGTCGTAGACAACTTATGTTGTGGAATGTTTGAAATATAATACTCAAGTTATATAATATAATACTCAGATTGTATAATGAAGTATGGTACATCATATTAAAAATTATTTCTACAAATATTAACAACAAATTAATGTGGTATCAATAAAGAGAACTCATTCACTAACACTTCAAAAATTGTATTCTACTGTATGTATTTTAGTACAAATTAAATTATAGTCCTTGTGACATGTTACATTTGTGAGAATCAAACAACAAGTAGTACTTCCAGCTCGGTAAATTCTTGGGATATTGTTTCCACAAGCTGTATTATAAACCATTTTGAACAGAGGAGTGTTTTTGGACTCTGGGAAATTCATGTTCGGTGAAGTCTTGCAGAAATTTTCGGTAAGTGCTACTTTGAGGACGATTGCAATAGGCTAATATTTTGCATACAAAATCTACTTAAACTTAAATTAGTCCGTAACATTACATTCACACTTTTCTGTAGGCCTGTTCAATTATCAGTGACCGGATTTGAATTTATTTCAAGGTTGTACAACCAAACCAACAAAAAATTTCATTCTAGTTATGTTAAAAGAAAGGCAGCACAAAGACTATTACAATACATAATAACTTCCATTAACAAATAACTTGTTTTAAGAGAAATATTTTTTTCAAATTGTGTTGTATTATGTATATTTTCTAAATTGATCATTTTTACTAGTAAAATGCATAATATATGTTTATAGGTGTTATGTTGGTATTTACATAATAGGGCAGCTTTTGCACATTTTGATATTACTCGGATGAAATCGTTTTTGTGTGTAAATACACTGTACATAGGAAGTTTAATAATTAACAGTAAGATAGTAATTTCAAACCAGGAAAGTTGACGTAGATGTAAAAAGGTATTTTATAAATTTTGATAGTAATTTAAAATAATGTACATTTGATTTGTTATTTAATGGGAATGTATAATGTATCAATATTGTTAATAATTTAGTTCATTGGAATAATATTTTTGTACAGTTCAAATTATATTTTGCCGTGTATATCGGAGTGAGTGAATTAAAATAATGTTGAGAGTATGTAAAAAGATGATCATTGTAAATATTAACCTTGCCCCATTATAATTAAATATAACTTTTAAGACGAAATTTTTTATACAAAGCTGTTATTTTAAAAGTATTTTCTATGTAAAAACGTATCATGATTTGGTAGAATTCACTTCCAACAATTGAATCCGGTTTTCAGTTTCTCATTGGATTTGTATAATAGAGCTGTGTGTCGTAGACTAGAATCTTGTTAAAATAAACAATCATGTGTACATCTGGAACTTGTATCCCTTCTTACCTTTAGTCCTCGCTAACATCTCAAATTACTCAAATCTCTGATCTGTGTAAAACTCACTCATATGAAGGCTGCATAATAGGTAAGTATTGGAGAAAAACAAACATTTTAAGAGCTGATGTTTGCTCAATTTTTCAAAGTTTTACAGTCACCATGCAGGGTGTGGGATACAGATTGATGAAAAGTTGAAGTGTAGAAACCTTGTCCTCTATACGTAATAATGTATTTAGTTCATCAATAAAGTGATGTGAATTAGCCGAATGTGGAGTTGGAACATTGGGAAAGAATCAAAAGTATTGATGTATAAATCGGATTTCCAACCAATTTTATTATATGGAGCAGAGACGTGGACATGGACTAAAAATGATTTAAGCAGATTGCAAGCTGCAGAAATGAGATTTTTAAGAGGGATAGAGAAGACTTGGACAAGAAGAGATAGAATGGTACGAAATTTTAACCCAGAGGACTTGATAGGTAGTTTCACTGCAAGAGACAATGGAAAGAAGAAGAATACAGTAGATGGGGCATGTGAAGAGGATGGGAGATAATAGAATGCCTAGAATAGCACTGGAGAAGGAGGAAAGAGGAAGAAGACCAAGAGGAAGATGGGAGGACCAAGTGTGGAAAGACATAGAGAGAAGGGGACTACAGAAAATGCAGGTGGAGGAAGAGGAGACCTGGAATGACAGACAAAAGTGGAGGAGGCTGTGTACGACGACCCGTAATAACGGAAACGTCAGATGATGATGATGAATTAGCCGACAATCAGACTGACGTGCGACATCCACAAGCCTTCAATCTTTCATTTTTTGTTTCAGATATCACACCATTTTTTAAACGTAGTATAAATTTGCCAGGCATAATATGAGGATTACTCTTAAAGTTTTGAGATATGGGCAGAAGGTGTGTACTACAATTATCTTAATGTACGAGCGTCACTTGGGTTCACCACCTGTCGTCTGTTCGAAAAGATCAATTTCATGGAATTATCAGGAGAGCATTTTCCATCTATATTTTAAAGTCAGTTAGTCTAAAAGGAGTGTGTTGAGTGTCACAAAATTGCTTTTGGCTCTGAAGCACCATTCTCTACTTCTGTTTTTAGGTGGTATTCGGAATTTCCAAGGGATCGTAATTTCCCTCTAGACGAACGTTTGGGAAAACTAAACACCGAAATCATTCAAAAAAATGTTGATTGGGTGCAACTGTGATCCAAGAAGATGGACAGTTTACTTTTTAATGATAGAGCTTCCCTAGGGATTGGATCGCAGTAGTGTGTATAATCTTGCATAACATTTTCGAAGTCAGCAAAATAGTTGCTCAATGGTTACCTCACGATTTGACGAACAAAAAGCTGAGCTTGTTAGAATTAGCCAGCTGTTTAATAATAGTGGTCATCGGATTATTTAAAAAATTCTCACTGATGATGAGACCTACATACCATTTCATAACGTTTCAAGTCTAGCAGAGAATGTGGGTATTTGAAGACGAAACATCTCCCATAACGTTCAAGAAACTACTATCAGTATAGAAAGTAATGTACAGTGTTTACTTTCATAGTACTAGGCTGGTGAAGTCAATAAAGTTGGAGAGACAAAAGAATGTCACCATGAGGGTATGTATATAAGGAGAGGCTCAGGCAAAAGGCCCCACTAAATAGTCAGGTCCAACTACTCCTTCCGTAACCCCACGTGCCACATCACAGATGTACATGACGAATCTATGCTGTGCTAACTTGATTCGTGCTCAGTTCAAGGCTACAATAAGTCTCAGTGGCATGTGCTTACACCTACATGCTTTTGAAACTTATCATAGTATGTGTGTGGCTACATTAGTAAAACCCTTCCTAGTGAACAGAATCCAAAAGTGACTGGAGGAGCAAGAGAAGGAGAACTAAAGGACTCGGTAAGCTCATTAAATTTCTCAAAATGCCTGGATTTAGAAGCTTTTGGCGTGTATTATAATAAAGAAGAAAATGGGTATAAGTGTTATCAATGTAGATGAAGCAGAAAACGTTTTCCCGAGGATCGTCTTTTCACTTAACATTAAAAATTGCATTGCATTATTCAAAACATTTTGATTGACTGTAACAATTCAAAAATTGACAAAGTTATTACAATTTTGAAATTGCCACATCATGTAAAGAAATATTTTCGACATTGTTCAGTAATGCTAACCTATTTAAATTGACAAGTAGGGTTACTCTCCAAACCATTCTACTTTCTTTAGGGTTTTTTTTGTTTAGGTGGAAGAATGGACTCAAATCTCGTGTAGTACCGCCATCTTGCCGAGTTTTATTTTATTTTAAATAGCATTTTTTAACTTTTAGTCCAATGGCAATCTATCCAATTATTCTGGTCAAAGATGCAGCATTCAAGTATACGGGCATTAACAATTTTTTAGATAGCATTTCCAACGAATCAACTGAACCAAAAGTAACGGAAAGGCTAAAATTGCTTAAAGAATAAATAAACTTGATACGAACTAAAAAAATCCATTACTGTACAAATATTTGTTGAATTGGAGTTCCAATCTATTTCCTAAGTTTGTCAAACTAGTCATATTTATTAACTCGAACTATACTTTTTCAACTGCATTAAAAAATATAAAAACTCACTACGATGGAATGCATCATTACACTTGGTATTCCAGTAAATTATAAAATTATGTGTTCTGCAGGGAATTGAAGACAATCTGAGTAAGATGGGTATTGGAGTAATAAAATCATTTACCTAGTTTAACAAAATATTTAAACCAATTTAGTATTACAAATTACATGCTTTAAAATATATAGACATGTTCAGTATGTATCACAATACTATCACACCAATTCTCAATCCATTAGGTAATTGGTTTGCTTGTAGGAGACGGGCAAAGCAGCAGCAATCTGTGGCACCACAAGAGTGATATTGCCGAAGCCAGGCCTTTGTATATACTGCAGAAGGGATTCAGACCTCCCTACGAAATTTTCAAAAACAAACATTAAAATTGCACCAAGTAGTTTGTTTTAATCTAGAAAACATTTATGATGTCTTAAAGCTTAACAATTCCTAATCCCTTGTTTTGTCAGCCTCTGATATAATCACTGACTGTCACAGCAAATCGGTACACTAAACAATGATTTCCAGAAGTTCTTCAGGACTCTGTCAAGGATTTAATTTACTACCACAACAATGGCTCTGCCCAAACTGCTGCAAAAACTTTGGACTACCCTCCTTATTCAATCGATCTCGCTATGTGCGACTTCTGGTTATTCTTCAAACTGAAGAAACGTTTGCGCGACTGTCACTATTTCTGAAGCTGAAATTCGTAAATATTTTGACTTCAATCCAAGAATTTAGTGGCTGGGTACTTTAAATAGGTTGAAAATCCTACCTAAAAAGTGCATTGACGCTGGAGGGGATTACATTGAATACGCCTAATGTTTGTTAAGCCTAGCACGAAAACTCAAGATTCAAGATTCAAGATCTTTATTGGTCTTTAAACACATTTAATAGTGCAATGGACTTCGTCAAGTTACTAAAATATTCTAAACTAAAACTAAAAAACAAACTACTCAGATTCTACCTACTCAATCCAGCCTACCAGCAAATATATAGATCTATACAATTAATAACAATAATAACCAAACAACCAACAGATCTATATAAATTAACAAATAATAAATAACTATTAACACATTTAACATGGATAAAATTTTAAAACTCAACAATATTAAAACTAAATAAATAATAAATAACTGAATAAATAAATACATTGAGAGACAAAATTTAAAAAAATATTCATTTATGTATATACAGATAAGTTAATAAATTAAAACACATACTATATCACGAATAAATAAAAAAACAAATACAAACAAACAATTACGGTTTATAATTTAACAAATCAATGGGACACACAACGAATATTAATTTTAAAAGCATAAACATGTAATATCGCTGCTTAAGAAATCTGAGACTGAGTAATAAACATTATTCTTGAACCAGTTCTCTAATACTCTCTTAAAATTGTTTAAAGGTACAATCCATGCATTTTGTGGTAATTTGTTAAACAGTTTAATTTTCATAAAAATATGGCTACCTCTAGTTTTTTTTCTAATCTTACTTGAGGAAAGATCTAAAAAATACTTCCTCCTCGTATTATACCCATGTACTTGTTCCCTAATTGTAAAGCTGGGGAGGACTTCTTTTACACTTACTAAACAACAGTAAATATAAAGATTTGGCAGTGTCATAATTTTATACTCTCTAAATAGAGGAACACAAGTTTCTCTGTCTGATACATTTTTTATTGACCTAATCGCTTTTTTTTGCCATATGAATGCTCTTTGTGCACTAGTTACTGTTTCCCCATAAAGTTACACCATATCTTAATTGCGATTGAAAAAGGGCATTATAAACTAATAACAATGTTTCAATAGATACATAATTTCTTATCTTAACTTTCTTAGAAGATAAACTATTCTAGATAGTTTTTTACAAAGGTAATCAATATGATAGGCCCAATCCAACTTACTGTCCAAAACAAATACCTAATAACTTAGCAGTTGAAGTACTCTCTTCTAATAATAGATTGTTTAAAGAAAAAACTATTTTCTCCGTCTTATTACTATTTACAACAAGTGAGTTTGCTTCAAACCATTCTAATGCCATTTTTAATGTTTGATTTTCTTTGTCCATTAATTCATCTAAATGTTTTGTGCTGTTAATCAGAGTAGTATCGTCAGCATATAACACTGACTTACATGTCACATTGAATGAGAAATCATTGACTGCCATTACAAATAAAAAAGGACCTAAGATCGAGCCTTGAGGCACACCTCTGGTAATATTCTTAAAGCTAGATTTATCATTACGTTGTACAACCATCTGTTTTCTGTCATTTCAGATATGACCTTAGTAAATTAAGCTCATTATTTCTAATTCCATAACTGTGAAACTTATCCACTAAAATTTTGTGATCTATACAATCAAAGGCTTTAGTTAAGTCAATTAACATAGCAGATGTTGTCATACGCTCTTCAAAACTCATTAGAATATTATCAATTACAGTCTCTACTGCTTTGATTGTACTTCCCCCTGGAATAAACCCAAATTGTTCTTGACAGTATACATTATTTTGAACAAAGTAAAAATGAAGTTTGCTGTTTAATGTTTAATTCAAATATTTTACCAAGTATAGGTATTAAGGAGATTGGGCGGTAACTTGAGGGATTTGATTTGTCCCATTTATTGAATATTGGACACACTCTAGTTAGCTTTAATGCCTTTGGAAAAATCCCTTGCTCCAACATCTTATTAAATAACCATGTAAGAGGTGTTACTATTCCTTCAATAACATTTTTTTATAGTTTTTATTCGAGAATCCATATATATCTACACTACTTGAATTACTTAATCTAAGAGACACAGTTTAAAACTTCTTCTTCTGCTTTAATCTCATGCCAATTAAAAGTTAGGTTTGTATCAATATTTTTATGTATAATATACTTATTAACTAGGTTTTTAAAGCTTTATTATCAGGTACACTTTTACTCTTATTAAGATTTAAACTACTCACAATATTAACAAAATAATCATTAAAGGTACTAGAATCTATAATACACTCTGAAACTCTGGGCTGTTGAATTAGACTCTTTTTTAATTATCTCCCAAGCAGCTTTACACTTATTACTAGAGTTTTTCTATGTAAACATTCATTCTCCAACCGTTTGGCTTGATCTATTCGTATTTTAAACAATCTTTTGGATATCTAAAAACTTTCAGTGATCCTCGTATTGTTTCACCATACTTAAAATTTTCACATCTATCACTGGTGTCCGTGCATGAGATGCAAAGGTAATTTTTATAAATAATGTATACCTCTTTTTTATGAACAACTCTTAAGACTTTCTTCTTAGAACAGTACTTTTGGTCCAAGAACTGACCCGTTTGGTAGGGTGGCCAGTGCTGCTGCCACCGCCATTTCTGCCTCATCTCGATAGTTATACTAGCCAAACTTTCTTTCAGGGCATTGAGGTTTTTCTCGTGTTTCTTCAGCAACCAAATGAAAAGAATAAAAGAAATATGATGGAAGTCCAACCTGGGAGGATAGAGATTATGGCTATGTTACATAACCGAACTTAGAAATACCAGACATATATCATAGAATTTTGTGTCGTGACGTATAATTAAATAGTAGCGGGCAGCAATGCTGGTCATCTAAGTGCAAATTGTTAATGTTGATTTCTTTATTTTTCTCACAGCAATTGTACTTTAACATAAAAATAAAATATTTAATGGAAAAATTTGTGTCAAACAAATATTTATAATTCAGAACGGATGTGTGAACAATTTATTAACACCATGTTGTTGTATGACAATGAATGAGTGAAATCAACTATATATATACTATATTGGTGTACTATATTCAGATAAATCAATTGACTATATTGAGAGAAAAACTTCTAGATATCACACTCAGCAGAATTTAAATTTTGTTAGCAAAAACTGATTAATACAACCGATGAATTATGAGGTTGGTGCCATCTAGTAGATTAGGATTACTTGTTTCAGGACAGTTAGAGGATACTCAAAGCTTCTGATGAACAAATCCATAACTTTCGACTCCATATTTTTTATTGTCTAGCTTTGAGTAAGAAAGAGAATAATAGGTATACAACCAAAAGATGATTATGTACATAACTTCCGGGTGAAATAGTTAGTTATGTGCTGTGTTTTATAGAAAGCGCTACTGTGCTAAATCTTTTCATTAGAGTTGTACATTTCAAACTTCCAGTAATAGCCTCATTTTATGAATTACATGTAATAATTGGGTATTTTTAAATTTTTGTCACAATTTACTCAACATTACATATAATTTTCTATATTATAACCACTATTTTAATACTTTTCATGTAACAACATACCTTAGTTACAACATTGTAATATCTTCTCATACTAGCTATTGCCTGTCATTATTTAACAGCCTGCAGATAGTAAAGAACAAAAAATAGTATTCATGAGAGTGTTATATTCTCTACTTCAGTCGAATTCTATTCTTAAAATATGTAGAGAGCTGTCGACTTAAATCTTTTTCCAAGGACTTGGAATTGTAAAAATCTGTGATTCGTGTTAATGCTTTAATCTTGTTCCACCTACACACAATCATAGGTACTCTTTAATATCCTGAGATAGGATTTAAATGCTAAGGATGCTAACTCAGAATTAGTTAGATTAGTAAATTACAAAATGATATCTAAATTGAGATAAAATTAGGATAAACCATACAATATATCTTTTAGAACCGAACTACAGAATACTATGTTGCTGGCTAGTCCTTGTTCAGCAGTACGAGTACTAACATAGAAATCACTTGTGTAGTGGTTGACTGAGCAGCTTTGAGATAATAATAATTATCGTCAACGAATTCGGTTTAGTTTTTGTGTCGTACAGAATGTCCAAACAAATTTGGATATGGAATCCATCTGTTTGAGACAGCAAAAACCACCTTAAGTAATCTCAATGACCGGCAATAAAACTTTCCAATCAAAATCACTTAAATACGTAAATCACACTATACCAGAAGTAAATAATACTATAATACTACTGCTTTGTGACTTGAAAATATATCCTAAATTAAATAAGCGCATACGTAATGACATCTCATGTGAACGGACAGCACTGGCGCGATTATCCCTTGATTTTATACTTATTTATTACGAATGATAGGTTAATTTTGTTATAATACGTTATATATTTTTCTGTTGTAGCGATAATTTCGTATACATGTATGTGAGTATAGCTTACTAATACTGTAATGAATCAAATGCAAACAATTAATTCCAAATATTTTACAAAATGTATATTTAATATCATTCAACGAATTATAGGATTCAAATAAGTTATAATTTTTAGCGTGAAAAATCTAATAATAATTAATATAATTCAATCTTATGCCCCATAGAAAATACTAGCCACAAGTAATTCTTTTATCCATCAATATATTGTTAATAATAATTCATTTTTCGATTTATATGAAAAAAATGCAATTTAAGTTTTTTTTTATTTTGCATTATAGTATGCCCAAATACAGTATTAATTTATAATGTGCGTTTTTTAATAGTGTTTAAATATCGCTTTTCACAAAGATTATAAGAATATTTATTACTGTCCTAGTTTTTGCTTCAATGTCCTCCTTTTTCACACCAAAAAGTCCTCCTTACAGGAATTTTCGTATGGTTACCCTGTAAAGGTGACATTACGGTGTCTCTCTACATTCATTGTCCCCCTTTAAGTTGTCGTTTGCTTTCCACCAGCACTATAGCAACATGTCTGATTTAGTAGTATGAAAATATTTGATTATTACTTAATTTATCTTATTTATTTAAATCTGATTCCACATTATTGGCGTCGGTACTATCTGATCCCATATATCCAAATAGTAATATTAAAATACGGTTTAAAGGGCTTATAAGTCTACTTCAAAGACAGTTGTCACTTGTTTAATCCTATCAAGCTTTCGAGAAGTGTTAAAAATCTTCAACAGCAGTGCAGATTAAAATTCTAGCAAAATGTTAAAACAGTAAAAAAACTGTGTTATAAAAAACCCCCGCTTTGACAAAAAAAAGAATCAATTACTTTGTGACATCAGAAATGTACATTCGATTATTACCTATCAAAGTCATGTAAAATAAATATTAAATTCGTGGACTGTGGAGTGTTGATTACAACAACTGCAACCACTACCACAGTACCACCACTACCACTATTATCTCTGTACTCTGTCTCAGTTCAGTTGAGTTGTATACTGTACTGGATTTGACGACTTCGGTTAGGAATAAATTCTGTGGTGGAGTTGCTCTGAAAAGGATAGATGTTGACTTATCTAGTATTAGTCAGTTAAAGCAATAAATATTGATATCATTACATGACGATAAAATTGGTCCCATATAACCGTTTATCAATGAGTTTTCTTATAAAAACTGGAGCAGTTGTTTACAAATAAACCTGCAAAATAGAACTTTCTCTTAAGTTCACTACAAAAGTTGACAGCTGTGTGGTTCTTAACCAATTCTATTCAATTATCATGGCCAGCAGAGACAAGCCTATTAAATCCGAAGATGATCACAGTGTTGAGGTAGGCTAGTTTATAAATTCACGTTTATAAGGTTTTAAATAAGCTCAGTAAAGATAATTTTATAGTAATAAATTACATTTTCTGTTCCAGGGTTAGGCCTATTTTTGGACAGAAATCACAGGATTTTTATTCATTCCCAATTGTCTTCTACAAAACCATAAATGTTTTAGGCATTGCTGCTATTCATATTTACATTTTATATTCAAAACATGAGTTTTCTAGAATGATGTTTTATTTGATTTTAAAGGGGTATACCAGAGGTATTTAGAACTAGGCCTACTACTGTTTAAGGGTAAAAATGAGCTATATTAATCTGGGATGAGCTGTCATAACTCGTGAAGATGAATTTTGGTAATTCTTAGCAATTAGTGGGTCAACGTCAATTTCTTTCATATTTCAGTATGAGGACTAGGCTGCCCTTATAAAGTAAGAAACATGAATTGTCAGAAAGTTGATATTGCCGAGTGATAAGAAGCATCAGAGTCCACGTGTTTTTAAGTGGCACATGGTACACAGTCAAATTAGTCCTGTGCGTGATGGCGAATCTGTAATGGATAGATATAGATGGCTCAAACTATAAATTTATCCTTACCTTATTTAAATAATTGATGACCCATCACGATTAGAGTGCTAATGTGGCCTGAGCTTGAGTTTAATTACTATCTTGAAGGATGTTTTTTATTAATCTGTTTTAGTGCTTTCAGCACCACCCTGCGCTATTGACCACAGGTTATTCAATGCAATCTGATCAGGGAAAGTTATGATCAAAAGTTTTCCTGGGTTGCAGTGTAATAGGTGGTCACCAACACCATTGAATGATGATTAACGAATGATATGGAATCATCAATATTCATGACTATCCAAAGGACTGAAAGCAAAATGTTGGGTTACAGTATAATAAGCGGGCACCAACACACGAATGATGATTATCAATTATATAGATATTCATAATTATCAATCTCAGCTTTCTATATTTAGACTAGTGACATCATTACCAGCTGTTATTTCGTTTATGTAGGAGAAGGCTAATGACAACGACAATAACAATGGCGATGAATATGCAAATATTGGCTCAAAATGAAACAGAGCAATGATTTAAATGGCTGTAAGAAAAGAGCTCCTTAAATCCGAAGTATTCTGTTTGTAGATGAAGACTAGAATTAAAGTTGAAAATCAAATAGGTTTCGCTACAAGAAAAGTCAGAACAAACACGACATTGCAAGAAATGTGATTGAGAAAACTTTTTACATTCTAAATTTGGTGCTATGTAGGCCTATATATTGAAAATCGTGTACTATTTCAGTTGAAATCAAACAAACTATGAAGTTTTAATATAAGAATGTAGTTTTGTCTGCATCTGTATCTGGAGTAATATCATTTGAGATTGGCTAAAGTAATCGTAAATACTATGCTGTGACTCAAACAGATTTTAAAGAGTTTAGTTAGGTATAGTTTATGTAATCTGAAACTAATGCATTTCTTTTTACATATATAGCTTCACTATATTAAAATTTTAAAGCGTAAAACAATTCAATTCGATATCATTATTTAAAATTGATTCAAAGTAAAAATGTGTTTAGAAATAAATTAAA